>NC_068299.1:1099451-1101951 GCF_025860055.1 Xyrauchen texanus | reverse complement strand
CCGTTTTAGTGTTTTCATGCTCTGTTTTCTGTTCATCACAGTGGACGAGATGTTACCTGAGGACTGTGGTCAAATCCAGAAAAAATCACCTCTGAGCCCGACTGCTTTAAACTTTGTTATTTACGGACTTCCTAATATAATGGTTATATGAACATTGTGATGTAGATTTGATTGAACCTACAATGAAATAATAGTCGCACGGCTTCTGGTGACACTCTCTGCTTTCCTTTCATTAAACTATGTTGTTCTGATTGTCTCATTCGTCTCTTCTATTGTTCTCAGAAACATCCGGTTAAGTACATGTTTGGCATCCGTTCTGCACCTGTTTTGTAGAGATAAGAACTAGGTCGCGAGTACAAGCGGCCGAAATGGGCTTCCTCAGAAGGGTGGCGGGCTTCTCCCTTAGAGATAGGGTGAGGAGCTCAGTCATCCGTGAGGAGCTCGGAGTAGAGCCGCTGCTCCTTTGTGTCGAAAGGAGTCAGTTGAGGTGGTTTGGGCATCTGGTAAGGATGCCCCCCTGGGCGACTCCCTAGGGAGGTGTTTCAGGCACGTCCAGCTGGGAGGAGGTCTCGGGGAAGACCCAGGTTTAGGTGGAGAGATTACATCTCCACACTGGCCTGGGAACGCCTCGGGGTCCCCCAGTCAGAGCTGGTTAATGTAGCTCGGGATAGGGAAGTTTGGGGCCCCCTGCTGGAGCTGCTGCCCCGCGACCCGACTTCGGATAAGCGGTTGAAGATGGATGGATGGATGGACAAAGTTTCATTCAGTTCTTCCTCCAGTGCAGTCGAACTGTGCTCGAGTCCGCAGACTTACAGAAGGTTTGGATGCTTTGCTTTAATTCAGCAAGTCAATAACTCTGATTAAAAACACCCGTAGTTCTCCCAAAGCTCTGTGCACTGACGTTTCTGTTCTGCCAAGGTGTCCGTTCGGTGATATTTCTCCTATGAAATTCATAACCTAAAAGAACTCCGCTCATCCAATGATGATGGGAAGCGGTTCAGTCCCAGAAGCAGCAAAGCAGCCCCAAATCACGACGCTCCCTCCACCGTACTTCACCGTTGGGAGGATGTTTTCATGTTGGTATGCGGTGCCCATTTTTATGCCATACGTAGTTCTGTATGTGCTACCGAGTGTCATGGTGGACTTTGGCAAAATCTGAAGAGGAGTTGAATCTTGCACCGCTCCTCTTCAACCTGTATATGCTCCCACTAGGCCAAATTATGAAAAAGAAATAAATTGCGTACTATAGCTATCCAGATGATACCCAGATCTATCTATCTCTATCGCCAAATGACTATAGCCCCAAACATCCTTCAGTTAACCAACAAAACAGAGGTCACTGTATTTGGCAACGAAGATGAAATTCCCAAGGTGAACACATAGCGTGACTCCAAGGGTCTAAAGACAATTTTGGAGTTAGACCTTAGCTTCAGTATTTACATCACAGCAATAACTAAATCAGCCCACTATCATCTCAAGAATATAGCCAGAACAAGGTGAGACCGCGATTGGCTATTATGCCACCCGCAGCTGGCACCAGCTTCCAGAAGAGGTCAGGTGTGCCTCCAGACTGAAAACACTTCTGTTTAACTGTGCATTATGAATGGTGTTAACAATTTAGTATTAGTTTTCTTCTTTTCCTCATTTTAATCATTGTATTTCATGTTTTAATGGGTTTTCATGTTTTTATGTATCTTGTATTTTCTTTAAAATGTATATATAAAGCACTTTGAATTGCCAAAGAGTAGCTATAGAACTAAACAATCTCCATTTATAGACCGTTTGTTGAACTGTGGACCGCCAATCTCGCTTCATTAATTGGATGCCAGGCTTGCCAACTCCTGACTGTATTTATTTCTGTATTTCTTTTTTTACGTCAATAGATTACGGGATCACATACTTTTTCCAACCTACATTGTGAATTTTTAAATTATGTATGCAATATGTACAATAGCAATGCTATAATTTGTGTGTCATTAGTTAAAACAGATTGTGTTTGTTCATTATTGTAACCTAGATGATCAAACCAGATTTTTAAGACAAATGTAGACGTATGCGGGTCATTCCAAAGGGTTCACATACTTTATCTTGCCACTGTAAACTAGAAATACAACCTAGTCTCACAGAATGAACATTGCTATAACTACAGTTTTAGCACCCCCTGCTGGACATTTCACTGGGGAACTGCAGCAAAACGTGTAACAAAGCACGTAATTTTGATTTGCAACAATGTTGCCATGGTCGCATAAAAGATCAGCCTGAGGGAACACATTGTGTTGGTGAGTAAATTACATTACACTAAATATTTAGTGAACAGCCTGAGAGAATCAACTCACTAAAATGAATCGGTGAATCATTTATGTGATCTAGTTCATTTACATGAACCGTCTGAGAGAATCAACTCACTGAAATGAATCGGTCAATCATTTATGTGAACTAGTTCATTTACATGAACCGCCTGAGAGATTCAACTCACTGAAATGAATCGGTGAATCATTTA
>NC_068299.1:1086951-1094451 GCF_025860055.1 Xyrauchen texanus | reverse complement strand
TTTGCCATAAACAGTTATTGATTTACGTTGTGGTCTGTAATGAGGTCTCTAATGTGCCTGCTGTTTAGGAGAGATGGAGATGAAGAGTCTTCAGCAAACACTTCGCAAGCTGAATGACATTAGAAGACTTCAGGAAAGAGATGTACAGGACATTTTACGCAAGCAGAGGTAACACAACACACGGGAGTGGGCGGTCGCTGCAGAGCTCTTTTGGTGCACTTTGTTCACTGTGATTCTCTGACTGGTGGATCTCTCTTTAGGATTATGGGTAGTGTAGTTTATCACCATGATTTATTTAACATAAGTTGAAATAATATGGACTGATGTATATGTGTGCCAGCGATGAACATCCTCAGAGCTCATGGTAGGTCTGCCTCAGATGGTTTATAAGTTATCTGTAAAAGCCTTATCCTCTCTGGAACGGGAATCCTTCCGGAACCAGACTGTTGCTCTACAGCACATTGCAATCTGTTAGAGGCCCATCATGTCAACTTGTAGCTCAACCGATGATGTAAGCTTGGGACAGGACTACCTTTTTTTCTGCCCAATAGATGAATAGAAGAGGAGTGAAGGGACGGAGGGTGATCCAAAGACAATACAATCAGTCTTATTAGTATTAAGATGGAGAAAATTGCTAGCCAAGCAGGCTTTAATCTCGCTTAAGCATTGTGTTAAGGTAGTGGCTCAGTGGTTGAGGCTCTGGATTACTGACCAGAAGGTTGGGGGTTCAAGCCCCCACTGTTGGGCCCTTGAGCAAGGCCCTTAACCCTATCTGCTCCATATCATGGAGCGCCGTATCATGACTGACCATGCACTCTAGCTGGGATATGTGAAAACTAATATATGCACAAAAAACTGTGAATAATATGTATAATGACCAAAATAAAGGATTCTAAGGATTCTACTATGAAAACAAAATTGGCCCAAGGATAGGTCCCTGTGGTATGCCACTGTTTAGTGAAGCTGATTTAGTGAAAGATCTATCCTTTACAATACAATCTAAACCAGTCCAAGGCTGCACCCTTAATGCCCACGCCATCTTCCTGTGAAATAAAAAACGTATAAAAAAATATGTTTGAAAACGTTGAAATGAATGATAAAGCTGTGTACACTCGTAATACTTGAACAGTTTCGAAGTCTTTTGTAGAAAATGCTGCAAATGTTTTTCAAAAATGTGTGAAACCAACATGGAAACATTGTTGCATTACATTTGAAACACTAGAACATTTCTGCAAACTTGGGCACGTGTTTTAAACTTTTATTTAATTATTATGTAATTTTAATCATTTCAGACAATCTTATTGGTCAACACACCGTTGAAATGGTACTTTAAGGTACTTTCGAGAAGTCCAAAAGTTTCTCTCGTTTTATTTGCAGGCAGCTGATTGGCTCTCTGAAGCAGGAGAGAGAGTCTCTTATAAGTGGAGTGACGGGGTTTGAGCGGAGCGTGAAGGGTCACATGACCGCGTCCATTCGACACATGCAGCCTCAGAGTGATGATATAGATGACGTCATCGCTCAAGAGAAACAAACCATCACCAACCTGCGGCGAGAGGTGTTTGCCGGCTTCATCGTCTGTCTTTGAAACATGCATTTCATTCTCTCAAAAGCATCAAAGCTGCTACTGTAGATGCAATCAGAAATGAATGTGTGATCTGTTAGTAAAGTCACAGCACACCTGCAGGGACACTTACACACTGAGTGTCTCATACTGAGAGGTTTCTGCTTTATGGGGTGTTTGTTTGTGCCACACAGATTAAAAACATGGAGAAGAAGATTGAAAAAGAGAGGATAGTTTCACAGAGCAGTCGAGACCAATCCTGGAGAATTCAGACACTGACAGGACAACTGCAGCAGGTGTTTCTATTCATATTATCTCTGAGTTCTTGCCCTCTGTCTCAGTTTTTGTGACCTGTTTTTGCCCTGAAGAATTCTCTAAAGCATCGTTTTCACTCGCTTAATAAATTGACTGTGGTGCTGTTAATAAGATTTTTAACAGCCAATCACAGCTGAGGCCCTTTGCCTGCGGGGCCCTGCCTCTTTGCAGCCTTTATTGATTACAGGTGCTCAATCTATTCTAGAAAAACCTCTCCTCCACTGTAGTGTTATAGGATAATACTGGGCTGTTGTTTTAAATGGATACTATCGTGCGGTTGTAAATTGGCTCAACTGCGCTCGAGGGAACACAAAAGCAGCCGGTGAAAAGTTGCACCTGCCAAGTTTGAAAAGGCAGCAATGATCAGGTTATATCAGCAAAAACTAGAATGTTTCTGTTGTCACATGCACTAAATAAATGGCTTAAATTGAGCTGCTTTAAATTGGGAAGAATTGGCTGGGTGCATGCAAGACCTCCGTGAAGTTTGCACCACATATGATGAAATAATCACCCAAATTATTCCATTCGTTTGTGCTGATTTGGTGTTTGGGAAATTAAGTGTACTTTTTTGGGTTGTGTGACGTCACTCTCCACCCCATCTCGCTCCAAATGATCCAAACCGGTGCTGGTCGTTTGTGCTCGATTGGTGCCGTTAAAACAAACGTTGAAACTCTTTCCATTCCTTAGACACAGCAAGAGTGTATTCAGGAGCGGTGACGTCATTCTCCACCCCATGTTGTCCGAACCGGTGTCATTCGTTTGTGCCGTTGCTATAGAATTATAATATAAATAATATGAATAATATAAAATAATAAAAAATGTAAAATATAAAAAATAATATAATAAAAGTACTTTTTATACAGATATTATAATTCTATAGTCAATGAGTTTAATAGATTTATAGTGATAATTGCATCTGTGTAAAATCAGTCTTGTGCTGTATGCAGAATAATATTCGGAGTGTTTTACAGTCGAGTTTCAACTCGTTTCGGTCATTGAGTTTAATGGAATTAGAATATTACAAACATTTACACTATTATATTTATTTGAACACATATAGAATGTAAATTCCACAAACAGAGTCTTGAGTCACGAAAGGGATATTTTTAAGAACATTCCATATTTGTTGTGATGTCATAATATCAAATGGTTAAATTGTTTAATTGATTTATAGGGCTAATAAAATTTAATTTATTCAGCTTTGTGGTCGGCACAGAAACTCTATTTATGCATGTGCAGGTGGGGTTGGCATGATCAAACTGTCTATATATAAATATAAAAACAATGACAGCAACGGTAAGAAACCTGCACCGAGCGAGCACAAACCAACGAGTCAGAAAATGAGTGCATTGGACGAGATGAGGTGAACGCTCGACTAACGTCACAGATCCGGAGATCATTTTGTTATTTCTATGTAATGGAATTAGTTTGATTGTGCAACAATTGCGCAACAATCAAACTAATGCAACTGGTTCGGAGCGATTCTGCATGGGGTGGAGAATGACGTCACCACTCCCGAATACACTCTTGCTGTGTCTAAGGAATGGAAAGAGTTTCAACGTTTGTTTTAACGGCACCAATCGAGCACAAACGACCAGCACCGGTTTGGATCATTTGGAGCGAGATGGGGTGGAGAGTGACGTCACACAACCCAAGAGATGCTTAATATCGCAAACCAAACCAGTACAAACGTTCATTTTTGCGGCACAAATAGTGGTGGTGGTGTAGTGGGCTAAAGCACATAACTGGTAATCAGAAGGTTGCTGGTTTGATCCCCACAGTCACCACCATTGTGTCCTTGAGTAAGACACTTAACTCCAGGTTGTTCCGGGGGGATTGTCCCTGTAATAAGTGCACTGTATAATACATTAGTACTCAGAAGGTTGCTGGTTTGATCCCCACAGTCACCACCATTGTGTCCTTGACTAAGACACTTAACTCCAGGTTGCTCCGGGGGGATTGTCCCTGTAATAAGTGTAAATGTAAATCAGCACAAATGAATGGAATAATTTGAGTGATTATTTCATTATATGGCGTGCAAACTGCATGCGTACGGTATCTTGTAAACTTGCTTCATTGGTTGGGCGACGATGCATCGTGACATGTCGTTGTGTTGGTTTGGGACTGATTCACTGTCCCAGATTTAGTTTTTTATTTTCTATTTGTAATGACCGTGTCAGATGATGATATCGAGTCGAGTAGTGTTTACACATCAGAAGCACGTTGCTTGCTGTGTTCTTCATCTAGTCAAAAAACTAAAGATGCATACTCTAATATTTCATTGGACCGTCTTTAGCATTGATTACGGCATGCATTCGTCGTGGCATTGTTTCGACAACTTCATGCAACGTCACAATTCAATTCAGTCCAGAGTTGCATTTGGTTTTGACTGAGATCTTGTATTGATGACGGAAGAGACAAACCGCTCCGTAAAGTTTTCTCCAGCACATCCAGGACTCAGTGGACTCTGTGGTGGCCAATTCATATGTGAAATTATTCCTCATGCTCCCCGAACCACTCTTTCACAATTTGAGCCAGATGAATCTTTGCAATGACTTGATGGGATAACCTGGTCATTCAGTACATTCGGTTAGTCGGCTGATTTTATTGCCTCATAATGTTGCTGAGTTAGACCTGACTGACTGAAGCAACCCGAGATCATAACTCTGCCTCCAGATGCTTGTACAGCGGGCACTATGCATGACGCCAGATGCTTGTACAGCGGGCACTATGCATGACGCCAGATGCTTGTACAGCGGGCACTATGCATGACGCCAGATGCTTGTACAGCGGGCACTATGCATGACGCCAGATGCTTGTACAGCGGGCACTATGCCTGACGCCAGATGCTTGTACAGCGGGCACTATGCATGACGCCAGATGCTTGTACAGCGGGCACTATGCATGACGCCAGATGCTTGTACAGCGGGCACTATGCATGACGCCAGATGCTTGTACAGCGGGCACTATGCCTGACGCCACATGCTTGTACAGCGGGCACTATGCATGACGCCGCATGCTTGTACAGCGGGCACTATGCATGACGCCGCATGCTTGTACAGCGGGCACTATGCATGACGCCGCATGCTTGTACAGCGGGCACTATGCATGACGCCAGATGCTTGTACAGCGGGCACTATGCATGACGCCAGATGCTTGTACAGCGGACACTATGCATGACGCCAGATGCTTGTACAGCGGACACTATGCATGACGCCAGATGCTTGTACAGCGGACACTATGCATGACGCCAGATACTTGTACAGCGGGCACTATGCATGACGCCAGATGCTTGTACAGCGGACACTATGCATGACGCCAGATGCTTATACAGCGGACACTATGCATGACGCCAGATGCTTGTACAGCGGGCACTATGCATGACGCCAGATGCTTGTACAGCGGACACTATGCATGACGCCAGATGCTTGTACAGCGGGCACTATGCATGACGCCAGATGCTTGTACAGCGGGCACTATGCATGACGCCAGATGCTTGTACAGCGGGCACTATGCATGACGCCAGATGCTTGTACAGCGGGCACTATGCATGACGCCAGATGCTTGTACAGCGGGCACTATGCATGACGCCAGATGCTTGTACAGCGGGCACTATGCATGACGCCACATGCTTGTACAGCGGGCACTATGCATGACGCCACATGCTTGTACAGCGGGCACTATGCATGACGCCAGATGCTTGTACAGCGGGCACTATGCATGACGCCAGATGCTTGTACAGCGGGCACTATGCATGACGCCACATGCTTGTACAGCGGGCACTATGCATGACGCCACATGCTTGTACAGCGGGCACTATGCATGACGCCACATGCTTGTACAGCGGGCACTATGCATGACGCCAGATGCTTGTACAGCGGACACTATGCATGACGCCAGATGCTTGTACAGCGGGCACTATGCATGACGCCAGATGCTTGTACAGCGGACACTATGCATGACGCCAGATGCTTGTACAGCGGGCACTATGCATGACGCCAGATGCTTGTACAGCGGGCACTATGCATGACGCCAGATGCTTGTACAGCGGGCACTATGCATGACGCCAGATGCTTGTACAGCGGGCACTATGCATGACGCCACATGCTTGTACAGCGGGCACTATGCATGACGCCAGATGCTTGTACAGCGGGCACTATGCATGACGCCAGATGCTTGTACAGCGGACACTATGCATGACGCCAGATGCTTGTACAGCGGGCACTATGCATGACGCCACATGCTTGTACAGCGGGCACTATGCATGACGCCAGATGCTTGTACAGCGGGCACTATGCATGACGCCAGATGCTTGTACAGCGGGCACTATGCATGACGCCAGATGCTTGTACAGCGGGCACTATGCATGACGCCAGATGCTTGTACAGCGGGCACTATGCATGACGCCAGATGCTTGTACAGCGGACACTATGCATGACGCCAGATGCTTGTACAGCGGGCACTATGCATGACGGGTGCATCATGCGCTTCCCTTCTGACGTGACATTCTCATATCTCCACTTAAAGTGTTAAAATGTGACTCTGTGGCGCTTTTGAAACATTGCTCTGATTTCTGATACTCACGTCCAGCCCGACACTGCAACGTTGACCCAACCAATCTGTTTGTCCAACCAATGAGAGACAGGGGTAGTTTTCTAAGCTGCTGTGCCCGCAACCCTTGCCAACACCCAACAACTTCACCTTTACACGATCACTCATGAGTCATGATGTTCAGGATGTTGATTGTCTGATTGCAAGAATGTCCTTTCATTGATCAGGTGAACAGGAAACTGAATGCTGTAATGATGAATAACTGTGAGCTCCGTCATGACATTGAGACCCTGAGAGAAGAGAAGAGGAGATTCACACAGATCCACGGTAAACTGGAGAAGGTGAGAGCCACTGTTCACCACGCACATAAATCACAACATCACTTCCTGTATGTGAACAATCAGCCAATGGAAACATCAGCGATTACACACCAGAACAAAAGACTTTAAACTCTGCAGAATTAATTATAACAGCCATTGAACATGTTTGATTGAGATTTGTTTCATGCGAATAATGAAGCCACTTCAATCATAAGAGCTGGTAGAATTCATTTGCACATTTAATGACCTCAGTTTGTCTGGATTAATAAGTAATATGAGTACTAAATCTTTACATAAAAGTGCTGTGGTGGCACCGTGGTATAGTGATGGTATCAGAGACATGGCACAGTGGTAAATACGTGAATACAAGTCGGCCTTTATCCCTCTCTGAGGCTTGATTAGCCTGATTAGGGGCCAACCGGGTCTCTCAGTCGGGCCATGAAGTACCACCCCCCCCTCCTCCTCTTTCCCTGGGGAGGGGCGTGCCTTCCGCCCCGTCTGCCGGCAGGTCATCCCCGTCTACCTGGATGAGGGGTGGACAAGGGGAGGGAAACAAAACATAAGTGTGGCAAAAGATCGTGCCAAATTAACAAAACATTTTAAAAAGAGAGGGAAAGGCCAACACGGAGCAGCAGTGGAAGAGAGAGAGAAAACACTTACTCGCCGGCTCTCCAATATACTGTAACGGACGACAGCCGCACCTTCCCGGACGGATCGGAGGCAGTTTTCTAGACTCTGCCGTCCACCCTGGGG
>NC_068299.1:1074451-1076951 GCF_025860055.1 Xyrauchen texanus | reverse complement strand
GGTGGAGGACGAATCTCAGTTGCCTCCACGTCTGAGACCGTCAATCCGCGCATCTTATCACATGACTTGTTGAGCACGTTACTATGGAGACGTAGCGTGTGTGCTACAAGTTCAATTCGCTTGTCAAGCAAAATGATATAACATGTTACGTGTTGTTTTAGAGAATGATAATAATGTGAGGTAGGGTAAGAAAAAATGACCTTTTATTTTTATTCCAAGGGAAAATTCTTTATTTTTCTTACCCATTATTCCCCCCCCTTGTTATAAGCATAAAACTCAAAAAATTGAGTTATTCATTTTCTCTGAAAAAAAACACTTTCTTCGACTCAAAATAAATAAATAAATAAATAAAAATCATTTTAAGACTTACACATTTTTATTAAACTAAATTCCATCCAATTGAACGAGTAATCTTCATAAAATATATATAATTTTTTTAAAGTTTTATTTAATTTTGTTTAACATAACAAAAATTGAATTGGATGGAAATTGAATGTTGTTATGAAATTGAAATTCATAAATCTTCAAAAAGTCATTTTAATACTCATAATTGCATTCATGCTTTCAAAAGGATTTTTAGAAATGTTTTACATTAAGAAACTATTATTTACACAGAAGCGAGTCACGCAAACAGCATGAGGGTGAATAAATAATGACAGAATGTTCATTGGGTGAACTGTCCTGATAAAAACATTCCGTGCATCTGTGAAGTGTTACAATCATTTTCACAACATTCCATTCTTTCATTGTTCTTTCATTGTTCTGCAGGTGTTTCATTGTATTTGAACACTGATGAGTTTATATCATTCCTGTCACACTTCATTGAGTTCCTCATCCGAGAGCGGCACGTTCTGCTGCTCACACTAAACATGGGACGTGACAGTCACTGGAAACTTGCGCTGTGAAATAATGCAATCTTCCAGAACATTGTACAGTATGTCTTCAGGCTGCAGTGAAACAAAAAGGTTGAAAATATTCTGTATCTTGGCTTATGACACATAAAATTCAGTGGCCCAGACAATGATATTGACACCCTAAATACAATATTGTCTTTGGACCACATAACTAAAGGGGTTTAGTTCTGAAGTGTTTTATTGTCCAGCAGTAACGGGTGTTTGGGGTCATTGTCCTGCTGGATGACCCATGACCTTTGATGGAGGCACAGCTTTCTGATGTAGCGTTCAACATTGTCCTCCATGGCACTGAACTGCAACCCACCAGACCGCTCTGTTTTCCCGATGACCAATCCGGCCTGATCGGCCCCAAAGTGCGTCGGCCCACCGGGAAAATGCCCGGTATGCCAGAGTACCAGTCCAGCCCTGACCCCATTGCTTTTCTGGGTTGCTCTGGAACATTTTTCAAATATTTTTATATGCATTTAAATTCCAGGATTCGATAACTTTTCTCATGTTTCGCCTGTTTCACTTGGATTAAATCTAACAATAAACGTGGGAAATAAAATCACAAGCGTCTTCTTTCAAAGGAGACCTCAATTGATTCTGTAGTCCAAAGTGTTCAGGAGTAACACCCATTTTAATTCGGGGATGTCATTTTCAGTCATGTGCTCAAAAAAGGTTAAACAGCATAAAAGTTTACTCTTAAATGCTTTTAAATACATAGTTTAGACAGATTTAATTGTGTCCATGTAGGAATTTTTCACCACAAAAAAATCTATTAATTATTTAATTATTTTATATAATTTTTTATCTTTTTATTTATTCATTTATTTATTTTTTTATTTCATTTTTTTTTTTTTTTCCCATTTGTGTTATTTCATTGTAAATCCCTAACCATAAAAATGTAAATAAAATTTAATAAATAAAGAATGACTTAATAAATGTTTCTGTTTCAACAAGTTTCTTAATTATGCAAAGATACCCATTATTATGGCCTTGATTTCTATTCTGTCTACTGCAAGTACAAATACACTGCACTGGCGAAGTTCAGTCCTCATTTCGGGTTAGGGTTAGGCCAAAGTGGCGCGTAGAGCTAGACAGTGCCATCCATCGCATTTCAGCTCAGCCCATTGTCCAGAATGCATCAGGTAATGGCACCTGAGGAGCGTCCCATGGGACACACGCTCTTATCCAACGATGGGACGCGTCAATTTCTTCTCCTGTTTTTAGCTCGACTTTTGTGTCTGGTGTCTTAATTTAAACTCCACTGTGTCTTTTGGGGGGTCCGTCAATCTGTGCATTTTATCACATGACTTGTTGAGTGCGTTACCATGGAGACGTAGCGCATGTGGAGGCTTCACGCTATTCTCCGCGACATCCGCGCACGACTCGCCACACGCCCCACCGAGAGCGAGAACCACATTATAGCGACCACGAGGAGGTTACCCCATGTGACTCAACCCTCCCTAGTAACCGGGCCAATTTGGTTGCTAAGGAGACCTGGCTGGAGTCACTCACCACACGCCCCATTGAGAGCGAGAACCACATTATAGTGACCAAGAGGAGGTTACTCCATGTGACTCTACCCTCCCTAGCAACCGGGA
>NC_068299.1:1056951-1069451 GCF_025860055.1 Xyrauchen texanus | reverse complement strand
GAGTCAGAGGGGTAGAAGGGCAGAAAAGGAACGGAATGGGAAAGGAGCGCCACCTAGAGTCAGATGGGTAGAAGGGCAGAAAAGGAACGGAAAGGGAAAGGAGCCCCACCTAGGGTCAGATGGGTAGAAGGGCAGAAAAGGAACTGAATGGGAAAGGAGCGCCACCTAGGGTCAGATGGGTAGAAGGGCAGAAAAGGAACGGAATGGGAAAGGAGCGCCACCTAGAGTCAGATGGGTCGAAGGGCAGAAAAGGAACGGAATGGGAAAGGAGCGCCACCTAGAGTCAGATGGGTCGAAGGGCAGAAAAGGAACGGAATGGGAAAGGAGTGCCACCTAGTGTCAGATGGGTAGAAGGGCAGAAAAGGAACGGAAAGGAGCGCCACCTAGGGTCAGATGGGTAGAAGGGCAGAAAAGGAACTGAATGGGAAAGGAGCGCCACCTAGGGTCAGATGGGTAGAAGGGCAGAAAAGGCGAATGGAAAGGAGCCACCTAGAGTCAGATGGGTCAAGGGCAGAAAGGCGAATGGGAAGGGCCACCTAGAGTCAGATGGGTCGAAGGGCAGAAAAGGAACGGAATGGGAAAGGAGTGCCACCTAGAGTCAGATGGGTCGAAGGGCAGAAAAGGAACGGAATGGGAAAGGAGCGCCACCTAGAGTCAGATGGGTAGAAGGGCAGAAAAGGAACGGAATGGGAAAGGAGTGCCACCTAGAGTCAGATGGGTCGAAGGGCAGAAAAGGAACGCAATGGGAAAGCAGCGCCACCTAGAGTCAGATGGGTCGAAGGGCAGAAATGGAACGGAATGGGAAAGGAGCGCCACCTAGGGTCAGATGGGTAGAAGGGCAGAAAAGGAACGGAAAGGGAAAGGAGCGCCACCTAGGGTCAGATGGGTAGAAGGGCAGAAAAGGAACGGAATGGGAAAGGAGCGCCACCTAGAGTCAGATGGGTAGAAGGGCAGAAAAGGAACGGAAAGGGAAAGAAGCGCCACCTAGAGTCAGATGGGTAGAAGGGCAGAAAAGGAACGGAAAGGGAAAGGAGCGCCACCTAGGGTCAGATGGGTAGAAGGGCAGAAAAGGAACGGAAAGGGAAAGGAGCGCCACCTAGGGTCAGATGGGTCAAAGGGCAGAAAAGGAACGGAAAGGGAAAGAAGCGCCACCTAGAGTCAGATGAGTAGAAGGGCAGAAAAGGAACGGAAAGGAGCGCCACCTAGGGTCAGATGGGTAGAAGGGCAGAAAAGGAACGGAAAGGGAAAGAAGCGCCACCTAGAGTCAGATGGGTAGAAGGGCAGAAAAGGAACGGAAAGGGAAAGGAGCGCCACCTAGGGTCAGATGGGTAGAAGGGCAGAAAAGGAACGGAAAGGGATAGGAGCGCCACCTAGGGTCAGATGGGTCGAAGGGCAGAAAAGGAACGGAATGGGAAAGGAGCACCACCTAGGGTCAGATGAGTAGAAGGGCAGAAAAGGAACGGAATGGGAAAGGAGCGCCACCTAGGGTCAGATGGGTAGAAGGGCAGAAAAGGAACGGAAAGGGAAAGAAGCGCCACCTAGAGTCAGATGGGTAGAAGGGCAGAAAAGGAACGGAAAGGGAAAGGAGCGCCACCTAGGGTCAGATGGGTAGAAGGGCAGAAAAGGAACGGAAAGGGATAGGAGCGCCACCTAGGGTCAGATTGGTCGAAGGGCAGAAAAGGAACGGAAAGGGAAAGGAGCGCCACCTAGGGTCAGATGGGTAGAAGGGCAGAAAAGGAACGGAATGGGAAAGGAGCGCCACCTAGAGTCAGATGGGTAGAAGGGCAGAAAAGGAACGGAATGGGAAAGGAGCGCCACCTAGAGTCAGATGGGTAGAAGGGCAGAAAAGGAACGGAAAGGGAAAGCAGCGCCACCTAGAGTCAGATGGGTAGAAGGGCAGAAAAGGAACGGAAAGGGAAAGGAGCCACCTAGGGTCAGATGGGTAGAAGGGCAGAAAAGGAACGGAAAGGGAAAGAAGCGCCACCTAGAGTCAGATGAGTAGAAGGGCAGAGAAGTAACAATATTAAGAAGAAGAGTAATTAGAGAATCAGTACAAATACCTTCGGTACTTGGACCCCTAATTATAAATGGCCAAATCCCAGAGAGACAGTTTAAATCAGTCCTGTTCTTTCTACAGATTGTTTGGGATATTTTATCAGGTATTTCTAAATAACCTTTGGCAGGAGGTCTGTTATTTATTGTCTGGTGTTATTGAGAGTGAGCGATTGATTCATCTGCAGCCTCTTCGTTTTACTTTTAACTGTGTATAACTATTAAACTCAGTGTTTGAATGTTTTATGTGATAATTGAGCTTAAGGATCGATTCCTCTATAACTCACTGGCAGCCTTGTGATCCGTCTAACCTCAAAGGGATATTCCAATGGGTCGATAGTGAGCTGAGAGCTTCTGGCATGAATTACAGCACCTTCACCTCCTGATAACAGATGACTCAAGCTTGTGTGTGGTCATTAAAGCGTGTCTATCCTTCTCTAATCGTCTCTCTCTCTCAGTTGAGGAGGAGTTTGGAGCAGGAGGAGGAGAGACAGGCAGCGGAGTCTCGCTCTGTACACGATCATCTTCAGGATGTGGAGTGGAATCTGGAGCAGACTGTCCATGAATGCAGAATACTCCAAACCGATGTGAAAGTGAACGAACGCACCCTTAACCTGTTGCGGGCAGGTATGTTTGTCAGCAACCAGTCAGAACCCTGAGAGATCCAATGTTCCAGAAGTCTACTAAACATTGCAGACTACTACATAGGCAGCTACCTTCTTACGGCCATTCACACAGAACACATTCTTATATTAAAAACAGCTAATCGGATCGGATCGGAACAGAAGGTGCATTCATAGGTGCTTGTCCCAACCTCAGATTTGTCTGATTGGTTTAAGGGTTTTAAACAGTCCATCCAGTTGCAGTAAGTTGTAGGCTTGGGATTGATGCCTTTATTATGCATCGATAATCAGAAAATGTTCCATATGATTATTGATCTATATCTGCATTTTTACAGATATAAATGGGGCTATTTGTTGCACAATAGTTTTTGTCTCTTCACACACATTTCTCAACACAACTTTGGTTAAGTGTGAGCGGCAGGGAAGTTTATAGGGGGTCACACACTGGAAGTGTCTGATGGACAACTGGTGCTTTCTAAAATTCAAAACCAGTTTTTGCTATGTAGGTATGCACACTGCCGCCCTGCGTCTGTCTGCGCATCTTCGAGTTCATCAGTAATAAGTAGAGTAAATGTAATACCACCCCCTTGTGGTCTCCCAAAGCTATTACGCCAGACTACATTAAACAGAAGGGTAACTGGCTGTGAATTGGAAAGCACAAAAATTAGGCTTCTAATTTAAATGTCGGCTATTGTTAATATTTTGATCCCTCAAACACGTATTGAAAATAATGTGCTGATCAATAAACAATATTTCGGGGGGCCTGGGTAGCTCAGTGGTAAAGACGCTGCTAGTCCCACCCCTGGAGTTGTGAGTTTGAATCCAGGGCGTGCTGAGTGACTCCAGTCAGGTCTCCTTAGCAACCAAATTGGCCCGGTTGGTAGGGAGGGTAGAGTCACATGGGGTAACCTCCTCGTGGTTGCTTTAATGTGGTTTGTTCTCGATGGGGCGCATGGTGAATTGAGTGTGGATGGCTTGAACTCTCCATATGCGCTACGTCTCCGTGGCAACGCACTCAACAAGTCACGTGTTAAGACGTGGAGGCAACTGGGATTCGTCCTCCGCCACCCCGATTGAGGCGAGTCACTACGCCACCACGAGGACTGGATGAGTAATGTAGACAGATGGGCTCGAGGAATTTGCAAACTTTTAAGGGGTCAAGACATACACGAGTCAGAATGTTTTTTGCAAAACTCTTTTATTAGGACACATCACAATCTTTGGCTAATTCCAAGCACCTTTGCAGCCGGCTATCTTCAGATCTAAAATAACCTAAAACACCCGACGAATCATTAATGGTCTATAAAACAGTCGATGTGAGTTGAACTACAGAAAGCCGAAAGGGACAAACTAGTGTTGTTTTAAATCACGTCTTAAAGTACACTCAATCATGCAACTTCTAATCTTTGATCTGCGGCTGAAACAAGAGTTAGTGGGACCTTTTAGTTTTGGTGTCATTCATATTTACTAAAAAAAAATGAAACCCCAAAAGATGGCCCCATACATATCCACAGAGGTCTTGGCTAAGCCCCAAATATCCACTGACACACCGCTTGCAGTGCTGCTTTAGAACTTGCCCTAATTGAGGTATCTAACCCACCTTTTCTACCGAATGCGGAAGTGTTCCACGATTCGCCTGTTTTCAGTTTCCGGTCTCCAGTGTTTTCACCCACTTTGGCGTGTATTATCAGGGGTTATGTGATGTTGAAAGTAGAGGTCGACTGAAATAGGATTTTGCCGATACCGATAATTAAGTTGGGGAAAACAAGCCGATAACCGATTAATCGGCCGATCATTTTTAGAACTGATACTGAATGAAAAAACATTTAATACAGAACTCTTTAATACAAAGTACTTTAAAAGTAAAGAAACACAAACCTCTAACTACACATTATTGCAATATAAATGTATCGCTTATTAAGAAACACTTTATTATTAACTAGTTTACTGGATAATGGAGCAGCAAAATTAACAGTAATTCCAGTCTTCAGTGTTTTATTTATTTATTTATGTATTTTCCAAAAATGCTTCAACTTACCTCTGGACTGGACTTACAATTTTCACACAATTATTTTTTAGAACCAATTAAATTTAATATTGTTATAAATTGTAAACAAATACTAATGATGACAATAATAATAATAAATATATATATATATATATATATATATATATATATATATATATATATATATATATATATATATAATTATTTTTTATTTTTATTTATTTAATTAATACATTTTTAAATACAACAGTAATATATTTAAGTGGTGCACTTTTTAAACCTTCACGCTTTTATTTTGACATTCTGAACTCTCCAGGACGTCCTGTATGTGTCTGTTTGTGGGCTAGTTCACAGTAGTTTAATTCACTTCTTATTAAAATTCTGGTCAAATGCTCCTCCGGTGCCGTTCTAAATGTATATTATAAGTGAACCAAACTATTGAGCATCTACATTTGAGATGTTGTACGTGAGTAGCGCTCAAATATTGCGTGAAGGCTAAAAATAGCCGCGGGTGTGTGTAAACAGAGGAGCGCCATTCTCTGACGCGCTGTGCGTGCATTTGATATATTAAACAGTCTTTTGTGATTCACAGAGCGATTGCTCGTCTTCAAGTGGCTGATCACTTCACTTCTGGTGAGGGTCTTTAATGTGAAATTAGGGCAAACTAGTGAATTATGTCTTGTGCTTTTTTAACGCTTCTATAAGATTCAGTGATATTTTTGTTTGTATTTTGCGCTATTACGCTCATGTAAATTCTCCAAGAAACTCGTCACACACACACACACACACACACACACACACACACACACACACACACACACACACACACACACACACAAACACCGATCACTTGATGATTATCTCATTAAAATGACAAATAAAATACGTATTACTGTGAGGATAAAAAATGAATTAAAATCAGACGCGTTTCTGATTTGTTTAAACGTTTCTCGTGACTGCATGAAGATATTTTTCTCAAATCTCTCACTACCTTTAAATATACAACTTATCTGGCTAAAGCATAAATGTGACTGGATATTAACTAATGCAAATTGATGGTAATACATTTTATTTAAACATTCGGGCAGGACTTGCGTGTTTTTTGTCACATTGTTCTAAGCGCTTGAGGTTAGCTTTAAAGTTAGCGTCCTCTCTAATGCTGTTCTTTATTAATGCAGCATCTATTTACCAAATTAATGACTTTATAATGATTTGATGTGTACTGTATACATGCCTTTTAGTTGTTGGGGTTATAAATCTGCATTGTTCAGCTCCGTGCAGTGTTCCGCTGCATTCAACGTGCAGTCTCACGTGTCAAAACAAACATTTACATTTACATTTATGCATTTGGCAGACGCTTTTATCCAAAGAGACTTACAGTGCACTTATTACAGGGACAATCCCCCCGGAGCAACCTGGAGTTAAGTGCCTTACTCAAGGACACAATGGTGGTGACTGTGGGGATCAAACCAGCAACCTTCTGAGTACCAATGTATTATACGGAGCACTTATTACAGGGACAATCCCCCCGGAGCAACCTGGAGTTAAGTGTCTTACTCAAGGACACAATGGTGGTGACTGTGGGGATCAAACCAGCAACCTCCTGATTACCAATGTATTATACGGAGCACTTATTACAGGGACAATCCCCCCGGAGCAACCTGGAGTTAAGTGTCTTACTCAAGGACACAATGGTGGTGACTGTGGGGATCAAACCAGCAACCTCCTGATTACCAATGTATTATCACGGAGCACTTATTACAGGGACAATCCCCGAGCAACCTGGAGTTAAGTGTCTTACTCAAGGACACAATGGTGGTGACTGTGGGGATCAAACCAGCAACCTTCTGAGTACCAATGTATTATACAGAGCACTTATTACAGGGACAATCCCCCCGGAACAACCTGGAGTTAAGTGTCTTACTCAAGGACACAATGGTGGTGACTGTGGGGATCAAACCAGCAACCTTCTGAGTACCAATGTATTATACAGAGCACTTATTACAGGGACAATCCCCCCGGAGCAACCTGGAGTTAAGTGCCTTACTCAAGGACACAATGGTGGTGACTGTGGGGATCAAACCAGCAACCTTCTGAGTACCAATGTATTATACAGAGCACTTATTACAGTGACAATCCCCCCGGAGCAACCTGGAGTTAAGTGCCTTACTCAAGGACACAATGGTGGTGACTGTGGGGATCAAACCAGCAACCTTCTGAGTACCAATGTATTATACAGTGCACTTATTACAGGGACAATCCCCCCGGAGCAACCTGGAGTTAAGTGTCTTGCTCAAGGACACAATGGTGGTGGCTGTGGGGCTTGAACCAGCAACCTTCTGATTACCAGATTACCAGTGATGTGTTTAGACCACTACACCACCTCCACTCCATCACTACACCACCAACACTACACAAACACCACGAGGCATCAGTGATAGTTTTTATTTCGCCTCTAGAGGGCGCTCTCATACTGTATAATGACAGCGCGCCCTTCCCAGCCGCTCCAGCACTGGACACAAGGCGACACAACGGGGGGAAATTATTGGTGTGGATATTTGGCGATAACGATAGTTCCAGAAATCGGTCCCGATTAATCGTCAAAACCGATATATTGTTCGACCTCTAGTTGAAAGTATTACATTTGAAAAACTGGTCTAAACTGGTCTAAACTGGTCTAACTGAGCCAAAAGATGTGGTCTGTTCGGCGGCTCATTTTAGCTTATCATGGCCCATTCTACACGTTTCGTGGCCGACCCACCGGCCCGCTCGGTTCTCCCGATGGCCAGTCCGCCTCTGATCTGCCACAATGAGCGTCGGCCCACCAGAAAAATGGCCGGTATGCCAGATTACCAGTCCAGCCCTGTCGTGTACTGCACAACATTAAATCAACTTAATAAATTTTGTCTTGCTGAGGGTTTCAGGAGTGTTTACCTGTTTATTACTCCCTCATGTGGACGCGCTCAATCAACTGAACTCAGGATTGGAAGATTGGGATGTGGTTGGTTTGGTTAACGGCTCACAACTCTTTTATGAAGGATTTTATGAAATCTTTATTGGAAAAAATGCATTTGGAAAATACTTCCAGAACCAAGATGGCTGAAAATGTGTAGCCACCGTTGGCTCTATAATTGATATGCATAAAAAGACCATCAAGAGTCTTTTTTCTTGCATGTTCTGATGATCTGTCCAAAACGCAAACAAGAGACGCTAGTGGCACTAGTGGTCAGAGAAACTTTCTTTGGAGTTGTGGAGTAAGGAAGCTTGTTAGCCAAATGAAGCCAGTGGTTTTGATGGCAGCAAAAATCCACCAGCTCCCCGGTCCACTCTCTCTCTCTCTCTCTCTCTCTGTCCCTCTCTGTGTCTCTCTGTCGCTCTCTCTCTCTCTGTGTCTCTCTCTCTCTGTGTCTCACTGTCGCTCTCTCTCTCTCTGTGTCTCTCTGTCGCTCTCTCTCTCTCTCTCTGTCTCTGTGTCTCTCTGTCGCTCGCTCTCTCTCTCTCACTCTCTCTCTCTGTCTCTCTCTCTCTGTGTGTCTCACTGTCGCTCTCTCTCTCTCTGTGTCTCTCTGTCGCTCTCTCTCTCTCTGTGTCTCTCTCTCTCTCTGTGTCTCTCTGTCGCTCTCTCTCTCTCTCTCTCTCTCTCTCTCTGTGTCTCTCTGTCGCTCGCTCTCTCTCTCTCTCTCTCTCACACTCTCTCTCTCTCCAGCTTTGCTAAAGTATTGTGAGAGCTTGGGGATTTATTTCATGTTTAATTCATCTCTGTTCTGGCTCCACTCTCAATGTTCCTTCCCAGCTCTGACATCCTGAAGGAAAGAAAGGTGTAGAAACCATTCTGGACAAAAACAGAAACTCATGCATAAAATATAGACATTGTGGACACTAACAAGACTTCATTTGCCAATCAGAGGAGCTTGATTACATTATTTTAATTGGTGTTTGGAAACCCGGCCTAAGCTGGTTTAAGCTGGTCTATCCAGACTGACCAGTTGACAAGTTCCCACAACCCCTCTGAAACCAGTAAACAGAGATTTTATTGGGATCAGAAGCTAAGACAGGAAACCATCTTTGGCTGGTTCAAAGTTGTAGGAAATAATCATTAATAATAATCTTCTCAGCACTGGCCCCTTTGCTGCCCTGCCGTATTGTAAACCAGGAATCCCATCCATGAATTTGGGCATGTTTTAACATGCTGTCAAGTCATAATAAATAATGTTTAAAGACCACATGAAATGGTTTGATAGGCTCCTGAAACGGTCATAATTTTGTAATTGTAAAGGGATTCACGGAACGGAGGCGGCGAGAACCGGAAGGTGTCGGACAGCTGTCCGTAAATCTCTCTCTCCCGCACTGCCATCTCCAGTCGACCTTTATCCCTCTCTGAGGCTTGATTAGCCTAATTAGGGGCGGGGTGTGCTGAATCGTGACCCGCCCTCTGCCCACCGCCCTGCCACATTCCTCCCTCGTTCTCTCAGGCACATACCCCCCCCCCCCTCTTTCCCTGGGGAGGGGCGTGCCTTCCACCCTGTCTGCCGGCAGGTCATCCCCGTCTACCTGGATGAGGGAGGGAAACAAAACAAAAGTGTGGCACCTAAACGGTGTAACAGTGATCGTGCCAAATTAACAAACATTTTAAAAAAGAGAGGGAAAAGCCAACATGGAGCGACAGTGGGAAAAACACTTACTCGCCGGTTCTGAGCGTCTGTCTTGTGTTACATTATCAACATGTGTAAGTCACACGAGTGTTAGGTCATTCGCTGGCCGATAAGACATGTCTGTCCAAACATCTTACAAGGTTATTTTAAGGAAACCTATTATGCCCCTTTTCACAAGATGTAATATAATTCTCAGGTGTCCTCAGAATGTGTCTGTGAAGTTTCAGCTCAGAATACCCCACGGATCATTTATTACACCATGTTATAAACGCCTCTTTTTGGGTGGAATCAGAAACACGCTGATTTCGTGTGTGTCTCTTTAAATGCAAATGAGCTGCAGCTCCCCGCCCCCTTTCAGGAAGAGGGCTGTGCCTTTACAGCTCGTGCTTCGGTTACTACAGCAACAACAAATCAGAACCGATATGACTGACAGCGTAAATACCGGAGTTCAGACAGGACTGGGAAGAGAAATCCTGGGATTTAAAAAAGTTGAGCGGGGGGTGTTCGCTGTCCTTTTCTGCACATCGTGATGTCGCGATGCAGCATTTTGTGGACCGTTCTGCATAACGCGGCGGCCCACTTTAGCTTATCGCAGCCCATTTGGCACATTTCGCGGCTGATCCACCGGCCCGCTCGGTTCTCCCGATGGCCAGTCCGCCCAAAGTGTGTCGGCCCACCGGGAAAATGCCCGGTATGCCAGATTACCAGTCCATCTTGTCCACTGCGAAAAGCAACACGTAGACTCTTAAATCCATGACATCATCACCCCCCAAGCGTTTAAAAATGTTTTTGTCTCCCGAAGTGCAATCTGTTTTATTTTATTTTTGTGCAGGCACAGAGAGTTTGTGTGTTCGGGCTGGACTGGATCTCTCAGAGTTAAAGCTGTATTCTGATTGGACAGATGACAGTGTGACGGAAGCCGTCCTCTCTCTGATGGGACAGATTGAGCTGAGCATCTCTGAACTTCTGCGTGTTCACGCTTACACCCGGAGCATGGTGAGAAATTCCATCACAATATCACATTAAGCTCGGTCCAGGTCAGCATTGCACTTGCAACGCCTCGATTATGGGTTTAATTCCCAGGAAATGCACATAATGAAGAGATGTATTAGTACATTTAGCTCAGCGAGTTTTGACACTGACAATCACACCTGGAGTCGTGAGTTTGAATCCAGGGCATTGAGTGACTCCAGTCAGGTCTCCTTAGCAACCAAAGTGGCCTGGTTGCTAGGGAGGGTAGAGTCACATGGGGTAACCTCCTCGTGGTGGTGATTAGTGGTTCTCTCAATGGGGCGTGTGGTGAGTTGTGTGTGGATCGTGGAGAGTAGCATGAGTCTCCACATGCTGTGAGTCTCCGCGGTGTCATGCACAACGAGTCACGTGATCAGATGCGCGGATTGACGCTCTCAGAAGCGGAGGCAAATGTTGCAAATGTTGCAGCCTTATGCTTAAAAATTCACATCAATCTACACTCCATACCTCATAATGACAAAGCAAAAACCAGGTTTTTGATAACTTTGCAAATGTATTAAAATGAAAAAACTGAAATATAACATTGACAAAAGTATTCAGACCCTTATCTCAGTACTTTTGGGGTATGATGTGACAAGCTTTGCACACCTGCTTTTGGGAAGTTTTACAATTTAAAGCATTTCAGCATAAAACATTTAGCATTGTTGTACATTTCTGTCTATCTACACAAACTTTAGCTGTTACTGTTGCAGTCAGTGATTTACAAATATTGATACACAGTATATTTGATCATCGACAGGCTGTTGGTGAGAACATGGAGTTTTTATCTGATGTTTTGGGAAGAACTGGATTTTCAGACACAAACCCCAAAGTCTGTGTACCGGCAGCCAGGTACAGCAGATCATAAGATTCATGTACAATGTCTATTATTAACATTATAGTGTGACTCCCTCCTTCAGTTCAGAAATCCCTGCATCTACTTTTGTGTTTTAATACTGAGTGTAATCTCAATATGGTAATCTCTGAAATCCTCAATCCTGGCATTGCAGAAGGATAAATATGGGCTGGTCCCGTTAGGGGTTGCCACAGCAGACCATCTGTGATCCGCAAATTTGACTTGGCACATGTTTCACACCAGATGCCCTTCCTGATGCAACCCCCAGTGGCTGGGGGACTCTCACTCACACCTATGGGGCAATTTAGTGTCTCCAATTCACTTAACCTTCATGTGTGTGGACACCTGGAGGAAATCTATGCGAACACAAGGAGAACATGCAAACTCCACACAGAAAGGCCCAGTTGAGACTCGAACCCAGGACCTTCTTGCTTTGAGGCGACAGTGCTAACACACTGCGGAGTGCCCTTTAAGTCATCTTGGCTGGATGGCCACTTCTAGAGAGAGTACCTATAGTACTAAATCATCTCCATTTATAGAGAATTAGTCAAACTGTGGAAAGATTAATTTACTAGATAACTTTGAACCCTTTCTCTAATTAGCTTTTGTTGACATCATTAGTGTAGGTTCACATACTTTTTCCAACATACACTGTGAATATTTTAATGATGTATTCAGTATGTGCAATAACAATACAATCATGTGTGTGTTATTAGTTAAAACAGATTGTGTTTGTTCATTATTGTAACAGATGAAGATCAAACCAGATTTTAAGACAAATTTAAACATAAATGCAGGTAATTGCAAAGGGTTCACATACTTTATCTTGCCACTGTTAATAATTATTATTATTATTTTAACTACTTTTTCAGAAGGGCAACAGAAAATATTATTATTATTATTATTTTCATTGTTGTTTTTGTTATTGTTATAGTTATTATTAATAATTATATTATTACATTTAAACTACTTTTTAGAAGGACAACAGAAATTTTATTTATTATTAATAAAACAACTAAATATTATTAATAATAAAATAAACCCATTATTATTATTTTTTTCATTATTGTTATTATAATTATTATTAATAATGCTATTATTAAATTTAAACTACTTTTTCAGAAATTATTATTTTAAAGTTGTATTTATTATTATGTATTTATTTTTAATAAAACAATTAAATATTAATAATAATAATAAAATCAATTATTATTATTTTAATTGTTGTTTTTGTTATTATAATTATTATTAATAACTATATTATTACATTTAAACTACTTTTTTAGAAGGGCAATAGA
>NC_068299.1:1019451-1051951 GCF_025860055.1 Xyrauchen texanus | reverse complement strand
GTGTGTGTCTGTGTGAGCGTGTATTTATCACTTTGTGGGGACCAAATGTCCCCATAAGGATAGTAATACCCGAAATTTTTGACCTTGTGGGGACATTTTGTCGGTCCCCATGAGGAAAACAGCTTATAAATCATACTAAATTATGTTTTTTGAAAATGTAAAAATGCAGAATGTTTTCTGTGAGGGTTAGGTTTAGGGGTAGGGTTAGGTTTAGGGGATAGAATATAAAGTTTGTACAGTATAAAAACCATTATGTCTATGGAAAGTCCCCATAAAACATGGAAACACAACATGTGTGTGTGTGTGTGTGTGTGTGTGTGTGTGTGTGTGTCTGTGTGCGTGTGTAAGTGTCTGTGTGTGTGTGTGTGAGCGGGTGTGTGTGTGAGAGTGTGAGTGAGTGTGTGTGTGCGTGTGTGTGTATGTGAGCGTGTGTGTGTGAATGTGCGTGTGAGCGTGTGTGTGTGTCTGTGTGTGCGTGTGTAAGTGTGTGTGTGTGTGTGTGTGAGCGGGTGTGTGTGTGAGAGTGTGAGTGAGTGTGTGTGTGCGTGTGTGTGTATGTGAGCGTGTGTGTGTGAATGTGAGTGTGTGTGTGTGTGGTGTGTGTGTGTGTGTGTGAGTGAGTGAGTGGGTGTGAGAGTGTGTGTGTGAGATGTGTGTGAGTGTGTGTGTGTGATGTGTGTGTATGTGGCGTGTGTGTGTGAATGTGAGGTGTGTGTGTGTGTGTGTGTGTGTGTGTGTGTGTGTGAGTGAGTGAGTGGGTGTGAGTGTGTGTGTGTGTGTGTGTGTGTGTGTGAGAGTGAGTGAGTGTGTGTGTGAGAGAGAGTGTGTGTGTGTGTGTGAGTGAGTGAGTGTGTGTGTGAGAGAGAGAGTGTGTGTGTGAGTGTGTGTGTGTGTGTGTGAGTGAGTGAGTGAGTGGGTGAGTGTTTATGATAATCAGCTCTGTGAGTCAGGTGTGTTTCATTAGAATATAAATCATTAAGCACAATTCTTATGCCGACAATTAGCTGTTCATTTTCTATTCATGATCTGAACACACTGCGCTGATTTAACTCAAAACTTGCCCCTTTGAATTCAACCAAGCTGTGACGCCTCTGCCGTGTGTCATTAAGACCTCATATTGCACGTAGTTTAAAGTGATTGCTGGATAATATAATTGTAATAATGAAGTTGTGTGATCCAATAAGACTGCATAAACACACAGCTCAGATTCGGCCGCTGTTAAAACTATTATAAACATGATCTCTTAATGAGAGGTGTGTGTGCTGAACGCCGGCAGTATTTGCACTTTGCCTTGCAGAAATCTTCGAGTTTGCTGCAACTGCACTTTTTTGCATATGCATAATGAACTGTGCCCTTTAATTTACATATAATAACACCAGTGCATCATGGGTTCACGTTATACTCACTTTAACCGTCTTTAACAATAAGTGGCATTTACGGTGGCCCAGTAGTGCACAACACAACGAAATTGAAGTGGTGGCTCAGTGGTTGAGGCTCAGGGTTACTGACCAGAAGGTCAGGGGTTCAAGCCCCAGCACCACCAAGAAGCCACTGTTGGGCCCTTGAGTAAGGCACTTAACTCCAGGTTGCTCCGGGGGGATTGTCCCTGTAATAAGTGCACTGTAAGTCACTTTGGATAAAAGCGTCTGCCAAATGCATAAATATAAAATATAAATATAAATATAAAAATATCCACAACACAACGGAAATGATCCCGACCAATAGGGGGCATCGTCGGCACTAAATGACTAGCTGATCAGCCTCACGTTCTGTTCCTGTCAATCATACACAAGGTGTCAACCAATTATAAGGCATGAGGGAGGGGCCGAGCCATCACACACTCACACACACACAGCATCAAACTCGGAGGAGAGGAGAGGAAAAACACATGTGAAAACAAAGCAAAAGCAGGAAAATGAGTCGGAAGCACAGCAACATTTGGAACCACTTTAATGATGTGGACAATGTTAAAGCACAGTGTAGAATTTGCCAAAAAAAATATCACATAAAGCCGGTTCTACGCACAACCACACCGGCATATGCGAACTGTGCACCCAACTGTGAAGCTAGCGGAGCTTCAAGAAACAGCTTTTTCTTTAATATGGGTTCTATTATGTTCAGATTGTATTTGTTTTGAATGTTGTTTCTATACATTAAAAAGTTCTAATGCAAATGCTTAATAGTATTATTTTTTCATAACAAATCAATGCATTTTTAAAGAAATTGTGAGACATTGTATGAGTTCATTTAATAATTGAATTAGAATTGTTTTCACACCTATCATAGAGAAAAACATTTTTTTTAAAGAGCCGTTTGTGAGCCAAAAGAGCCGGCTCTTTTCAGTGAGCTGAGTCAAACGAGCCGACTCACGAAAAAGAGCCGGATTGCCCATCACTAATCCAGACCGCCAGCGATAACGCATGGGAGATTGAGAGCAATTTACCGTTTCCGGAGACCACCTGTCCCCCTAGTGGTCGGGAGCATTTCCGTTGTGTTGTGGCTATTCCGTTGTGTTGTGGCTATTTCGTTGTGTTGTGGCTATTCCGTTGTGTTGTGGCTATTCCGTTGTGTTGTGGCTTGTTTCCGTTGTGTTGTGGCTATTCCGTTGTGTTGTGGCTATTCCGTTGTGTTGTGGCTTGTTTCCGTTGTGTTGTGGCTTGTTTCCGTTGTGTTGTGGCTATTCCGTTGTGTTGTGGCTTGTTTCCGTTGTGTTGTGGCTATTCCGTTGTGTTGTGGCTATTCCGTTGTGTTGTGGCTTGTTTCCGTTGTGTTGTGGCTATTCCGTTGTGTTGTGGCTATTCCGTTGTGTTGTGGCTTGTTTCCGTTGTGTTGTGGCTATTCCGTTGTGTTGTGGCTTGTTTCCGTTGTGTTGTGGCTTGTTTCCGTTGTGTTGTGGCTATTCCGTTGTGTTGTGGCTATTTCGTTGTGTTGTGGCTTGTTTCCGTTGTGTTGTGGCTATTCCGTTGTGTTGTGGCTTGTTTCCGTTGTGTTGTGGCTTGTTTCCGTTGTGTTGTGGCTATTCCGTTGTGTTGTGGCTATTCCGTTGTGTTGTGGCTTGTTTCCGTTGTGTTGTGGCTATTCCGTTGTGTTGTGGCTTGTTTCCGTTGTGTTGTGGCTATTCCGTTGTGTTGTGGCTTGTTTCCGTTGTGTTGTGGCTATTCCGTTGTGTTGTGGCTTGTTTCCGTTGTGTTGTGGCTATTCCGTTGTGTTGTGGCTATTCCGTTGTGTTGTGGCTTGTTTCCGTTGTGTTGTGGCTTGTTTCCGTTGTGTTGTGGCTATTCCGTTGTGTTGTGGCTTGTTTCCGTTGTGTTGTGGCTATTCCGTTGTGTTGTGGCTATTCCATTGTGTTGTGGCTATTCCGTTGTGTTGTGGCTTGTTTCCGTTGTGTTGTGGCTATTCCGTTGTGTTGTGGCTATTCCGTTGTGTTGTGGCTTGTTTCCGTTGTGTTGTGGCTATTCCGTTGTGTTGTGGCTATTCCGTTGTGTTGTGGCTATTCCGTTGTGTTGTGGCTATTCCGTTGTGTTGTGGCTATTCCGTTGTGTTGTGGCTTGTTTCCGTTGTGTTGTGGCTATTCCGTTGTGTTGTGGCTATTCCGTTGTGTTGTGGCTTGTTTCCGTTGTGTTGTGGCTATTCCGTTGTGTTGTGGCTATTCTGTTGTGTTGTGGCTATTCCATTGTGTTGTGGCTATTCCGTTGTGTTGTGGCTATTCCGTTGTGTTGTGGCTATTCCGTTGTGTTGTGGCTATTTCGTTGTGTTGTGGCTATTTCGTTGTGTTGTGGCTATTCCGTTGTGTTGTGGCTATTCTGTTGTGTTGTGGCTATTCCGTTGTGTTGTGGCTTGTTTCCGTTGTGTTGTGGCTATTCCGTTGTGTTGTGGCTTGTTTCCGTTGTGTTGTGGCTATTTCGTTGTGTTGTGGCTATTCCGTTGTGTTGTGGCTATTCCGTTGTGTTGTGGCTATTCTGTTGTGTTGTGGATATTTCGTTGTGTTGTGGCTTGTTTCCGTTGTGTTGTGGCTATTCTGTTGTGTTGTGGATATTTCGTTGTGTTGTGGCTTGTTTCCGTTGTGTTGTGGCTATTTCGTTGTGTTGTGGCTTGTTTCCGTTGTGTTGTGAACTTGTGTTTGCTTTTTGAATTTCGTTGTGTTGTGCACTACTGGGCCACCGTAGGCATTACTATGTAAATAGTTCAAACCTGTAACCTTTGCATGATACATGCAGATATACCATAAAGGGATGTGACGTAACTATGTGCAGAGCTCAGAGCAAACCCCAAATCAGAAATGATCACATGCAACCAGAATATCCACCTATAAAATTAGCCTCACCTCAAAAGGATGATTTAGACTTCAATGATCAAATCATAAACTATTTTAATCAAATAATTACTGTAAGTGTTTCAACACAAATATGAGCGTCACACTTCTGCTTTCAAACCCTTAATGTGTGTTAGCACATGTTCTTTCATGCATGAGGTCTTACAGGCGTGTTTTTCTGGAAATGGCATATTCACAACGACTAGCGCATCAATTAACGTTCCCCTATGAGGAGGCGTGTAGGTCATAATTGTTGTAAAGCCTCTTAGAAACCCTGGTGTAATGAAGATATTGATATAAACATGAATGAAATTCGTTCACATGCATTTTTAAAAAGCTTCTTACATATGCAAGTGAAATTAATACTTTGATACAAATGTTAGTAAATGTATTCTCGTGCATTATTGAAAAGATTCGTGCATACGCTGTTTATCCTCTCTCACCTCACTTCTGAATTTTCTTTCAAACAGACGGATGAAAATGTCTTGCATTTACTACTGTAGTGCTCTACGGTAAACTGTAGTTTCACAGGTGGATGAGAGATGATTTCAGCAGCTCACGAGAGCATATTTTACTGGAAAAGGAAGCTGTGACCCCTCTTCCTGTTGAATGTGCAGGGGTGAAGTCAGCTGATTAGCAGGTCCCCTTAGCCCCTTCTGGGCTGCCCTAACACCCTAGCAAATCACCCAGAACACCTTAGCAACCCTCTGGCAATCACTCAGTAAAACCCTAGCGATCTCCCAGAACACCCTAGCAACTGCCTAGCAACGCCCTAGCAACCTCACTGTCCACAGTACACTGCCCCAAGTCAAAAGAGCCCACCTCCATGTCTCTGCGATGTTCTGTGGTTGATAGGGTTGCTGGGGCATTGCTAAATTATTGCTAGGCAGTTGAATGGGTGTTCTGAATGGTTGTTAGGGCAGTACTAGACAGTTGCTAGGGTGTCCTGGGTGGTTGCTAGGGCGTTGCTAGGTGGTTTCTAGGGTGTTCTGGGTGGTTGCTAGGACGTTGCTAGGTGGCTAGGGTGTTCTGGGTGGTTGCTATGGTGTCCTGGGTGGATGCCAGGGCGTTGCTATGTGGTTGCTAGGGCATTGCTAGGTGGCTAGGGTGTTCTCGGTGGTCACAAGGGTGCTGCTAGGTGGTAATCACCCAGTAAAACCCTAGCGATCTCCCAGAACACCCTAGCAACTGCCTAGCAACGCCCTAGCAACCTCACCGTCCACAGTACACTGCCCCAAGTCAAAAGAGCCCACCTGCATGTCTCTGCGATGTTCTGTGGTTGATAGGGTTGCTGGGGCATTGCTAATTTATTGCTAGGCAGTTGAATGGGTGTTCTGAATGGTTGCTAGGGCAGTACTAGACAGTTGCTAGGGTGTCCTGGGTGGTTGCCAGGGCGTTGCTATGTGGTTGCTAGGGTGTTCTGAGTGGTTGCTATGGCGATGCTAGGTGGCTAGGGTGTTCTGGGTGGTTGCTATGGTGTCGTGGGTGGATGCTAGGGTGTTGCTATGTGGTCTCTAGGGCATTGCTAGGTGGCTAGGGTGTTCTGGGTGGTCACAAGGGTGCTGCTAGGTGGTAATCACCCAGTAAAACCCTAGCGATCTCCCAGAACACCCTAGCAACTGCCTAGCAACGCCCTAGCAACCTCACTGTCCACAGTACACTGCCCCAAGTCAAAAGAGCCCACCTCCATGTCTCTGCGATGTTCTGTGATAGGGTTGCTGGGGCATTGCTAATTTATTGCTAGGCAGTTGAATGGGTGTTCTGAATGGTTGCTAGAGCAGTACTAGACAGTTGCTAGGGTGTCCTGGGTGGTTGCCAGGGCGTTGCTATATGGTTGCTAGGGTGTTCTGAGTGGTTGCTAGGGCATTGCTAGGTGGCTAGGGTGTTCTGGGTGGTTGCTATGGTGTCGTGGGTGGATGCCAGGGCGATGCTATGTGGTTGCTAGGGCATTGCTAGGTGGCTAGGGTGTTCTGGGTGGTCACAAGGGTGCTGCTAGGGTGGTTGCTATGGTAATAGGGTAGCCCAGCATTGGCTAACTTTGACCTGCTAATCAGCTAACTTCGGCCCCCTACACATTCAACAGGAAGTGGGGACAAGGCTTCCTTGTCCAGTTAAATAATCTCTCATCAACTACTGAAATCGTCTCGCATCAACCTGTGAAACTGGCTCTTAGAGAACTTTCTGAGAGGATGTGAAACAATGTAACAATGTCATCTCAACATCATGTTCGATCAGTCTGAGCTCTACAGTAGTTAATGCGAGACATTTTCATCTGTCAGTTTGAAAGAGATTTCACAGCTTCATTACTGTTTATGAGAAGCATATGAATGAATTTATATCAATAATCGCCGCCTCATATTCAGCTGTTTATTGACTTCATTATCGGTGCACATGTAAGTTTTAATATGAAGATTATGTTTTGAATATAGGTGATTAATCACATACATATCGGATGTGTTTGAGTGAGGTAATTAAGCCGTTAGTAAAGATCTTTGTACAGGTGTTCAACAGGGAAATTCACAACATACTGGATTATTTCAATTAAATATTTGTTCTTTTAAACAAATAAATGAAATACTTAGCATATAGCACACAGGTCATACAGACTACTTTTATGACTCTTACAATGCTTTTGTGACATTTTTAGGGCTTGAAAGCTCCCATTCATGGACAAGAGCGACCAGTCCCAGTACTGTCACAATGATACCTGTGATGTCTGAAGCCCACACTGGAATTTAACTGATAAGAATGATCTGTACACACACAGAAATCTCTCAAGGAACTATTGTTCTGAAATTCACACATAAGCTCTTATCTCTCGTCTACTTAAATCACCTGTGTGAACACTGCTTGAAAATGACGAATCGCATGCAGCGTGCTCCTTTATGAATCCACAGCCACACTGTTGATGTTGTGTGCTTTCCATTAATCTTCAAGTCCATGATCATTCCTGCAATGCATGTTGGAGTGAAATCAGCATATTTGAGTTGACGGATCATAATTCATGCTCATGTAACAATTCATTCTGAGGATGACTTCATTAACTTGAAGCGCACGTCCCTTAGAAAATTACAGACACGTAATTACTAACAGTTATTTGCTGAAGTTCTTGTGCACATTGAAACCCGTTTTAAAAGTTTGCGTTTTCAGGCTCCAAAACGCCGTTGTCATGTTAACGAATAGCCAAAACGCATAAAACATTTTCAGTGTTTAGTTGAAAACGTTGTCTTGTAAACAAACAGCCAAAACAAATAAAAAGTTTTCAATTTTTAAAAGTTGTTGTGTAAACTAACATCCAAAACGCAAAAAAGTTTTCAGTTTGTAGTTAAAAAAAAATTGTGTAAATGAACAGCCAAAATGCATAAAAAATTTCAGTTTTTAGTTGAAAACGTTGTTGTGTAAATGAACATCCAACACACATAAAAAGTTTTCCGTTTTTAATTAAAAATAATTTTTTGGTAAACGAACAGCCAAAATGCATTTTAAAAAAATCTGTTTTTAGATGAAAACGTTGTTGTGTAAACGAACAGCCAAAAGAACAGCCAAAATGCATTAAAAAAATCAGTTTTTAGTTGAAAACGCATAAAAAGTTTTCAGTTTTTAGCTAAAAAATTTGTGTAAACGAACAGCCAAAATGCATTAAAAAAATCTGTTTTTAGATAAAAACGTTGTGTAAATGAACAGCCAAAACGCATAAAAAGTTTTCAGTTTTTAGTTGAAATTTTTTTTGTGTAAACGAACAGCCAAAATGCATTAAAAAAATCAGTTTTTAGTTGAAAATGTCGAGGGCGGGCCGGGTCGTGATCCTACACACCCGGTCCCGTATTAGGCTAATTATGCCTCTGCCCTGCCACAGTCGTGTAAACGAACAGGCAAAACGCATACAAAGTTTTCAGTGTTTAGTTGAAAACGTTGTCTTGTAAACTGAACAGCCAAATCACATCAAAAGTTTTCAGTTTTTAGTTAAAGAATATTTAACTAAAAATATTTAAAGAACAGCCAAAATGCATAACAAAATCAGTTTTTAGTTGAAAACTTTGTCGTGTAAATGAACAGCCAAAACGCATAAAAAGTTTTCAGTGTTTAGTTAAAAAAAGAAAAGTGTAAACGAATTGGCAAAATGCACACGAAAACGTTTTCAGTTTTTAATTGAAAACATTGTTGTGTAAACGAACAGCCAAAACGCATAAAGTTTTCCACTTTTAGTTGAAAATATTTGAACGTTAGGGCTGAACAGTTCGGACAAAAAAAATCTAATTGCAATTGTTTTAAAAATATTGAACTTTCTAAACCTAACCTTAACTGCTCTATGATTATTTACATAAACATTTTTTTTGGACAAATGGTCATTTCAGTGACTCGATTCTTCAAAAACATTTGTTCAGATTCGTTCATTGGCTCTTTGTTACGCCTTTGCCCCAGTAGATGTTTCCAAATGACCTTCTTTTAAGTACTGTAATTGCATTTAACCAAAAGCATTCACTCGTGACATGAACAAGTTTCATTATCCTTCATTTAAATTAGTGTGTCTACAATTATACTACGAGACTTCAGCACTGCCATGTTTAAGCATCATAAGTGTTTCCCCACAAATTAAAACAGCGCATAGTCCTATCTGTCAACCTCTGTACTGCTGAGCACAACTTCTAGCAGGTCCCCCTCAATATCCATAGGGTGGTTACGGCCATGATCATAGTCTGCTTACCTTACAGAAATAACAAACAATTGGGCATCACACACTAAATGAGCAAGGATCACTCCTACTCAAGTGGATCGGATCACAAACTCATGTGGAAACACATGCCTCTGTTCTAAGAGACACATGACAGATGTAAACAAACATGGTTTATCTTATGACTGTTTGTGAGCTTCTCAGGGAATGTACACATTTTCTGGAAAAGGCTGTATGTGTGAAAGCAACTAATATCAGCCATACTTCCGCCAGCAGTGTAGACTCAGAACGCTGTAGGTACAGAACTATTTCGCACAGAAGGGAGAATTTTGGTCTTTCTGGGCAAGACAGACATATTTTAAGTCGGGGACAATTTGGAAGGCCCAATTCCCACTACTTAGTAGGTCCTCATGGTGGCGTGGTTACTCGCCTCAATCCAGGTGGCGGAAGACGAGTCTAAGTTGCTAAGTTGTTGTCTGAGACCGCCAATCCGCGCACTTTATCAAGTGACTCGTTGTGCATGACACCACGGAGACTCACAGCATGTGGAGACTCATGCTACTCTCCACGATCCACACACAACTCACCACACGCCCCATTGAGAGAACCACTAATCACCACCACGAGGAGGTTACCCCATGTGACTCTACCCTCCCTAGCAACCGAACAACATATTGGACTAGGAAACTTTTTGCACTCCCTGTTAATGAGTTTTTAGATTTATTTTGCTATGCATGAATATATAGATAGTTGCATTTTATTATTTGCATTTAGTATATGATGAAACCAATGAGTTTGTGCTCTCTCCCTCTCTCACACACACACACACACACACACATTCAAAACTAAACACAGAATGAGCTCTGAGTATTGCGCTGCATATAAACATACTGTATACAGAACATTACACTTTGAATTATTCACTGTTGGCAAATGTATCATTTCACTCACATTTGCCCCTCATTGATGTTTCATGAACAAAGCTGCATGACTCTGAGAGATGGTCGAACGAGAGGAGTTGGAATTGGCTGTGTGGCCTCCGCCAGAGTCATTTATCATTGTCGTGTGCGAGCGTGTTGTTGTCCCTGGCGGGTGAGTCTCTTTTATTCACTGCGGTTTGTGGAACACACAGCACGGACTGAATAGGACAAACCGGGGGGGACCTGTCCAGTCATTTCACCATAATGATGCACATACAGTCTTACTGGGAACCAGCAATGCTGCTACTTGAGTATTTACTTTAATTCAATATGCAACCTTACATAAACAAATTGGCTTACAAATACTATTTCATGTTGACTTTACACTAAATGATTACACGGACTGCAGGTGCTTTTGAAAAAAAGAAAGAGTTTATTGAATAAAGACATTCCTGCTTTGATTTACAACATGCGAGCAGAACGTGTAACTGTGATCAAGACAATTCATCAAAAACACAAATATAGCAGACAAATGTGCAAGCTGAGTATAGTTTCATTCATTGTGCTTCTGTATTGTTTCAGAAGAATATAGACAATAGAAGGACTGTCATCTGATCTTAAACATCAGTGTTATTGTCATTTCTTTGAACTGTTATTGCAGAACACTTCATGTGAACGTCTGATCTAAACACACTTTTGGTCTTCCTTATGTATTTAACAGGTATTGCATGTGTGTGTGTGTGTGCATGCGTGAGAGAGAGTGTGTGTGTTTGTGTGTGTGGGTGAGAGAGAGAGAGTTTGTGTGTGTGCCTTTGTGTGTGTGTGTGTGTGTGTGTGTGTGCGTGAGAGAGAGTGTGTGTGTTTGTGTGTGTGGGTGAGAGAGAGAGAGTTTGTGTGTGTGCGTTTGTGTGTGTGTGTGTGTGTGCGTGTGGGTGAGAGAGAGAGAGTTTGTGTGTGTGCGTTTGTGTGTGTGTGTGTGTGTGCGTGTGGGAGAGAGAGTTTGTGTGTGTGCGTTGTGTGTGTGTGTGTGTGATGCGTGAGAGAGAGAGAGTTTGTGTGTGTGCGTTTGTGTGTGTGTGTGTGAGAGAGAGAGAGAGAGAGAGTGTGTGTGTGTGTGTGCGTGCGTGCGTGAGAGAGAGAGAGTTTGTGTGTGTGTGTTTCTGTGTGTGTGTGTGTGAGAGAGAGAGAGTGTGTGTGTGTGTTTCTGTGTGTGTGTGTGTGTGAGAGAGAGTGTGTGTGTGTGTGTGTGTGTGCATGCTTACATGAGAGAGAGAGAGTGTGTGTGCATTTGTGTGTGTGTGTGTGTGTGTGTGTGAGTGAGTGAGTGAGTGAGTGAGTGAGTGAGTGAGTGAGTGAGTGTGTGAGTGTGTGTGTGTGTGTGTGAGTGAGTGAGTGATTGTGTGTGTGTGTGTGTGTGTGTGTGAGTGAGAGAGTGTGTGAGTGTCTGTGTGTGAGTGAGTGAGAGAGTGTGTGTGTGTGTGAGTGAGTGAGTGATTGTGTGTGTGTGTGTGTGTGTGTGAGTGAGAGAGTGTGTGAGTGTCTGTGTGTGAGTGAGTGAGAGAGTGTGTGAGTGTCTGTGTGTGAGTGAGTGAGTGATTGTGTGTGTGTGTGTGTGTGTGTGTGTGTGTGAGTGAGTGAGAGAGTGTGTGTGTGTGTGAGTGAGTGTGTGAGTGAGTGAGTGTGTGTGTGTGAGTGAGTGAGTGATTGTGTGTGTGTGTGTGTGTGTGTGTGTGTGAGTGAGTGAGTGATGTGTGTGTGTGTGTGTGTGTGTGTGTGTGTGTGTGTGTGAGAGTGAGTGAGTGAGTGAGTGCGGGTTCCTGGGTAGTAAGTGTTATTTCCTAATTGCTTATTTCTCAAAAGTATAGTAAATGGCTATTCCAGATAGATTCAGTGCTGTGTAAACTTGGAGTAAGTTCTAGAACTTTCCAGTAATATAAAAAGTTGTATAAACATACTTTATGTCTTAATCCCAACAGTTCAGTTTAGTTCCAGTTGTCTCAGTGGATACATATCTGCATTTTTCGGAGATGGCATCAAGAGGCTGCAAGCATCCAGCAGACGCATTTTGCCAGTTCTGCGGCCAATTTATCAAGAGTACTCCATGGAAGCATCCGTTAAGCTGCTAAGGGCTGGACTGGTAATCTGGTATACCGGACATTTTCCCGGTGGGCCGACGCACTTTGGGGCTGATCAGGGTTGGACTGGCCATCTGAGAACTGAGCGAGCCAGTGGGTCGGCCGCGAAATGGACCGAATGGGCCGCGATAAGCTAAAATGAGCCGCCGCGTTATGCAGAACGGACCACAAAACGGCGCTGCGATATGCAGAAAAGGACAGCGTCCATTTTCGATACTTTTGAGGCATAAAACATTAAGAAATAGCACTTACTACCCATGAACCAAAATTGTCTTATATAGTGTTATGTAATACAGTCTACAGGAATGCATAACCCTAAACCTAACTATCCATATTGTGCTATCATACGCTAGCCGAGTGTGTTTAAATACTGCATGAGTGTCAGGGTCTTTAGACAAAAGATTTGAACGTTCAGACGAAAAGAAATACATCTCAACATTCAGCCGGAGAACACGAATGACTGAAGACAAATACATGGCCATGAATTAAGAACAGTCCTTGCATGTGTTTGCTGTCACATCGGACAGACTTTGTTCTCAGGAATAGGAAGCTTAGCGAATGAGCTACAATCGTTCAGCTGGTTGTCAGTTTTGGGCGGGATGGTTCCAGCCATCGGGATTCGAGCAGTGATGGCAGACATCTCTCCGGTGTTGCTTTCATCGGTCATTGCTGCTCGTTTGGAGGTCTGATTCATGTTGCCCTCGATGGTGATGGTGTTACTGCAGCTCAACAGCTGAATCAAACACTTCCTGAACTGAGAAGATCACAGGAAACACACGGTGAAGAGATTCATCTTACAAACAGCCCTTACAGTTCTTGCAACTTTACTGCACAATTACTGCAAGTTCTCCATTGATTATATTCACACGCAAGTGAACTTTTGCAACAGGTTTCATTTTACAACATTGTCCATTTGTTGTCAACGGTTTGAAATCATTTTCACGTGAAAAGTGGCAAATTTGCTGTAAATTTGTTTAGTTTAGGCCAGACCTCTAGTTGTTTTGCAAGGGAAATCGTTGTAAAATTAAAATGTTTCACCCTAAAAAAAATGACAATTACATCATCATTTACTCACCCTCGTGTTGTTCCAAACCGGTGTGACTGTCTTATTCCAAATGCAATACAATGGCAGGTGAAAGTGACTCATTTTCAAGCTTAAGAAATGACCCAAAAGTATCATTAAAGTATTCCACGCGGCTTCTGCATCATATTTCAAGTCCTCTAAAGGCATACAATAGGTTTAGATGAGAAACAAGCTGAAATTGAAGTCATTATGTCAGAAAATCCTCAATGACATTTGATATTCACGAGTGCAATGAGAGTTTTTATGCACAAACTTGAGTTGTGTTTCAGATACGCAAGAAAGTCATACGGGTATGAAACAACATGAGGGTGAGTAAATGATGATTTTTATATGAATTGGGCAACCTGTAAAAATATAATGAATGATGCACATTTGTTGGGCAGGACCGCTGCATCAGGCTGCAACAGATAAAGAGGGTTTACTTGTGTGCAACTCTGTGAGGTCATAATTGCAAAGTAATCATTAATTGTTTCCACATTACCGAACGAGTTTCACAGCTGACCTTTTATTGACCTTGTCATTGTTCATTAGTGCAAGTGTGGACTGCACCCTAGAATAGCTTTCATTAATCTCCACTGTCCAGTAGACCCCTAATTAGTGTGCATGTCCTAAAATGACTTTAAAGCTTGTGTCTCTTTAGTTCTAAGAGTGTGTTTGCTGCAGAGTCATTTCAATAATGCAGATCATGTGTTTTAGATCCTGCAGGGATGCAACGATATGGGATTTCTGAGCTGATGCGGATAACTAATCATTTAAATGTTTTTGCGTTTGCACCCTTTAAACTGAAGCTGGTCACATGAATTAAAAACGACTCACTTCTGAATCTGACCAAACCTCAACCTTGTTGAGACAACAAAACACACGATACAAACACAATGCTCTGTATACACGTGTAAAGGGATTCATGGAAAGGAGGCGGCGAGAACCGGCTTGACGATATAAATTATAGTTTAATATCAAACTGAACAAAAAGACAAACACACACAGGTGTCGGACAGCTGCCCTTAAATCTCTCTCTCCCGCACTGCCGTCTCCTGTCGGCATTTATCCGTCTCTGAGGCTTGATTAGCCCGATTAGGGGCCCGGTGTGCGGAATCATGACCCGCCCTCCGCCCTGCCACAACATGGTGTAACATACTGTATATGTGGGGGGTCCGGACTGAGTGTGCAGCGGTGGTTTGTGTGTGTTATGTGTTATGTACACGCGTACTCGGTCTCATTCACAGATGCTCATTGCAGCGCTCATTTGTGACAGTTTCCTTGGAAAAAGCTAAAAGCATACAGATCGGATAGTCATGTGCCATAATGCTGGAAAAGTATATGGTCTGCACTTATATAGCGCTTTTTTAACCTTAGCGGTATTCAAAGCACTTTACACTGTGACTCATTCACCCATTCACACACCAATGGCGGCAGAGCTGCATGTAAGGTGTTAGTCTGGCATTGGGAGCAACTTGGGGTTCAGTGTCTTGCCCAAGGACACTTCGGCATGTGGAGTCATGTGGGCCGGGAATCAAACCACCAACCCTGCGATTAGCAGCCGACCCGCTCTACCACCTGAGCCACAGCCGACAGAAAAGTCTAAAGTAAAATACAACAAACTAGCGTTGAATCCATGTTAACATCTTATGTTATTCATGCATGTGTAACGTTTGGTGTCCAAGGAGAGGCAGAGGAACAGAGGATACGCAGGAGCAGAAACTTTAAATCCTTTCATCACATAAACAGGAGTGAAACATACGCTGGAGTGGAACAGACAAAAGTGCAGGAGAAAACTTCAAAATAAGAGTCCTTGAACATGATGGAGACAGACTGTGACAGTATGCGATGTGAGGATTATTTAAAGATTTAATTAATTTAATTAATTTGACCAATTGTCACACATTATACATACATTTCTGCATATACATGGTGAAATTATTTATTTTTCACATATCCCAGCTAAGCTGGGGTCAGAGTGCAGGGTCAGCCATGATACGGCGCCCCTGGAGCAGATAGGTTCAAGGGCCTTGCTCAAGGTCCCAACAGTGGTGTCTTGGTGGTGTTGGGGCTTGAACCCACGACCTTCTGATCAGTAACCCAGAGCCTTAACCGCTGAACCCCCACAACATAACGGGGATCTACGTGCCCCGTTATGTTGTGCTTGGACTCGTTTTAATCGGGATCATCTGCTGTAAGTCGATTTGTCCATATGCTGGTTATTTTTCATGAAGTAATAAGCAAAAACGACAGCAATGATTGCCCCCTAAGAAACATAATTATATATGTTTTTGTGTTTTTGCTCATGCAGACTATGGAGAAGATTACTTATGGTAGATTTTTATTTTGTTTTATTTTTTATGAAAAAACCCAGAATATATGATAGCTTTGATTTTGTTAAATTTGGTCTCTGCAAAACTCTATATTTCCATTTGAGTTATTTCATAATTTTGATGACTTTGACTTTTGTGTTGTGTTTGTTTTGTGCTGACACATGTGACCGGCAAAAATGACCGGCCCATGAAGATTGTTTATAAGTCTCTCATATTGCATATATATGTAACGGTAGCCAGATAGCGATTGACGCTAGAGGCTGTAGCCTTTAGCTTCCTTGTTAGAGCACCCGCCTCCCACGCCGGAGACCTAGGTTCGAGTCCCATCCGGAGCGGGTAGAACAAGAGTGTCACATATAATCACAAGATATTGCATCTTTTTTATGAACTGATTTTTTTAGTAATTATGACATGTACTTTTTTTTCTCCATAAAGTATCTACTTCACTATGTAACACATTTGCATAATGCCCACCTAAGGGCAACTTTGGCCCGCCCACCACGATGAGTTGGGTTAGTGTTGTCACCATGTTGACAACATGCGGTTTTCTTCACTGCGAAAGCAGAACATCTATGTTTGGACATCCAAAGGCAGATGAATTGAAGAATCAGTGGTTAAAATGTATTTGTAACACTATACCTCAGCAGTACAAACACAACCAGTGCCGGATTTTCAAGACGGTTACTCCTGAAAGATGGTGCCGTTCCCACTATGTTGGGACAATCTGGCGCTTCAGGATCAAAACCTGTGAGTATACTTGATTATTTGTGGATTTATCCACAATACAGATGGAGTTTTGTGTTGTTGTAGGCCTCTGCTAACTTGCTAGCTAATGTTATTGTGTTGAAATAGTAATGCTAATCAGCTGCGGGCCCACTTTTACTGACAATTGTGTAGAATTATGCAGATTGTTTGTTGTTCTTACTATCATGAATAGCAATCAAGTGTGGAGATGGATTTATTTTTACAAACGGTCATTTTACATCTGCAATCCACACTAATGCATGTCTTAGAGATGTTGTGTTATCTGCAAATATTGTGCAGTTGTTAGCAGGACAAGCGTGGACAGCCTCCAGATGTCATTGTATAACTCACTGCTTCAACCGACACTAGTGACTAAACTGACAGCTTCAGTTCAACAGTCTGACGGTTCGACACTGCACTGCCAAACACTATTTTCATCAAATAACCCCTACAGCTGCTCAATAATTCAGATTCTTTCCCTATGAGTGTGGCAGGTTTGATCTAAGCCTGAGCTATGTATTTATTTTTTATTTCAGTAATATATGTCAAATATGTCAAATCCTGGCAACCGATATCATCACTTCATGGCAGCTTTAAGATCCTCTAAATCCATTACTAGCTGTATGTCCTGTGCAACTCTCTGACACATTTGGGGAAAGCAACCTGAATCCTAAACGTAAGTGTCTGGCTTGCATAAGGAAGGTCTTCTCTGGGTATTTCTGTCTGATACCTTGAAGGTTTTTTAGCTAGAGTAACCTATTTACAAGCGGAGGTCTGTAACTGGGACAGCAAACGTTCTTGCTGTTCCTCGAGATCTTCATGCAACATTATGCTTCAGATCATAATTTAAGCATGCATCTCTACTAAATCACTTTAGCTTCGGTAGCTATAGAGTCTTTAGATAGAGGAACATTCTATGGCAGTGACAGGTAGATATTTTACTCGTAATTTATTCATGAATCCTTCATTATTTAAGATGCTGCTGACAGCTAACAACGGCAATCAAAGGCTGAAGATAAATATATCGCCATCACCCTGGTTGTCTTCAGATGTTTGCTTTAATTATAACATATGATGATGTAGCACCTATAGGGTTCTGCCACTAGATCTAAAGGGTTCTGCTGCTATAGCGCTCTGCGAGTGTGAAGTTTTTATTCTATAGTCTTTATTTCTATAGGTAAAGGTCTCTGCAGCTGTCGTCTTCTGCTGATATAGTGCTTTGATTCTACATGTCAGCAGTGATATTCAGAGTTGGTAAAACCATAAAAAGATGAGACCATGTGTTATATATCATTAGAAAGGTCTTAATTAGTAGAATGCAATGAGTTAGTAAGGATGGTAATCAGAGGGTTGCAGGTTTGAGCCCCATAAGGAAAAACAGTCATCAGTGTGCCCTTGAGCAAAGCACTTTCCCGTTAGTCACTTTGGAAGAAAGACTCACTGTTGCTTGGGGCTCTACTTTGCCACAGTACCACTCTTAAAAACCCATGTTGTCAAAGACAAAGACTTAGGCTTGTGTAGCTCAGTGGTAAAGATACTGGCTACCGCCCCCTGGAGTCGTGAGTTCGAATCCAGGGCGTGCTGAGTGACTCCAGCCAGGTCTCCTAAGCAACCAAATTGGCCCGGTTGCTAGGGAGGGTAGAGTCACATGTTGTAACCTCCTCGTGATCACTATAATTTGGTTCGTTCTCAGCGGGGCACGGGGTGAGTTGAGCGTGGATGCTGCGGTTTATGGCGTGAAGCCTCCACACACACTATGTCTCCGTGGCAACACGCTCAACAAGCCATGTGATAAGATGCACGTCCTCCGCCACCCGGATTGAGGCAAATCACTACGCGACCACAAGGACTAAAAAAGCACATTGGGAATTGGGCATTCCAAATTGGAAGAATATCCACAAAAAGAGAAGATTTATCTGTTGCAATATGGCATTAAACATGCATTCAAGGGTTCATAATTTACTTAACCTAATATCAATCAAACCTGTCTTTCTTTTGTTGATACAAACAATTTGCCGAGTGTCTGAGATGCTGTTTTCAATGAAAGTGGATGGCAATTTACTTCTAAGATCTAACTTATCCTTTAATCAATTAGATATAATAACTAACAAGACACTTTCATCTAAAGTGCCTGTGGGTACAGTCATTCTAGAGTAAACTTAGGTCAAGTGTTTTGCTCAAATGCACAATGGTGATTGTTGATCTTGTAACTCTACAGATCATTATTCTTAAATTGGCTGCCAATACTTGTGTTCGAACCTGCACCAGTCATGTTGCCAGCCTATATTTTTAATCACATATGGAACACTATAATCCTGTTCACATTCAGTGCAGTTTATGTGTTACCTGTTTGTTCATGAAGACATAGATGATGGGGTTGTAGACTGCAGCTGTTTTGGAGAAGAACGCTGGTGCAGCTGCCAGTCGAGGGTCCAGGTGGATGCTTGGGTGTGCCGTCACAACGATGGAGAACGCAGCGTATGGTGTCCAGGCCACCATGAAGGCAACGATCATCACAACCACCATACGGGTCACCTGACGCTCAGGTTTCCTGGCATTACCCAACCTGCCATGGGCGGTTGACACCTGCAAAGATGTGCATGATCTGTGATGAACAGTGAAACATTGTACAGTGCAAAATGCACAATAAAATAACAAAGGGTTAAAAACGACAGTGTTAATCATTGCAGTTGTGAAGATCCCTTTGAATTGAGTTTCCGATATCATTATTATCTTCTGTCTTAAGACTTTGTCGGTTATCAGAGGTCAATTAGTTATAAAGGAAGCAGGAATCCCATTTGGATCATCAAGATGACCAGATCACTCGCGTGGGGCGTCTAATGAGCACTTTGACTCCAGCGGAGGGCAGATGTTGAGGAGCAACTGACCTTTCTCAACTTCCTGAGCAGCTTGCAGTAACAGACGATTATCACACCCAGCGGAAGAACGAAACAGGTGGTGAAGAAAGTGATAATGAAGGTGTGGTCATGGAAGCTTCCAGAGTACCTGCAGAAGGACAGATCTGTGAGTGCAAAGATCTCGTTTCTGTCTAAAGCAGTGGCAGAGCTAGGAGGTGGCCGTGGTCACCATGGATGAAGCCTGGCCACCCCATTGGCCACCCAACTCGCAAATGCTGTTTCAGTCATTATTTTTGGTAATTTTTTGCCACAATTTTGTTCTTTAGAGGTGAAATCATCTCTGTACAAATGCATACTACTGCCTATAATAGCATTAGTCTGGGTTCCTCAATAACGTTGCAACTTAAGCTTTCACGATCATCTTCACTAAGGTCACTTGTTATTTTATGACTTGTTATTTTACGATGGTTATTTTGCCAAACGTTGATCACTTGTTATGAAGGAAAACTTCAAGTGCTTTGTTACGGGAGCTGTCCAGATTGGTGCTGGTCACTTTGGCCAGTATGTCCAGGAGTTTGTCTCCTCAACATGAAAATAATGTGAAAATACTATCAAACATGGAAGTTGTTCGTAACCTTGTCGAGGTTGTATTACCTAACTATTATAGACTTTAATGAAATAAATAATGGTGGCTTTAGTAAGACTGAAGATTATGCAGCGTGCAATTTACTGCCTTGTAAAAAGAATATAGGCGAGCTGATTTGAACAAGCCACTGGAGGGAGGAAGAGGAGGAGGAGGATGAAGAGTCTCTCATTGCACACTCTCACTCTAATCTCCATTGTTAACCATATTTTAATGATTCATTTAGGCATATTTTTTTGTTATTATTTTATCCCCTTTTCTCGCCAATTTTGGAATGCCCAATTCCCACTACTTAGTAGGTCCTCGTGGTGGCACGGTTACTCACCCCAATCCGGGTGGCGGAGGACGAGTCTCAGTTGCCTCCGCTTCTGAGACCGCCAATCCGAGCATCTGATCATCTGATTAAGACTATATGAACATTGCCGCAGCGCTGCATCTAAACAGGTTGCTCTGGTGTTAACGGCTTTATACTTTTATTTAGTGATTGTTTTAAAGTTTGTAACATATTGTGATGTTGAAAAGACTATTTGAGCAGCTGGTTCATTATGACAAAAGCTTCAGTCATTATGACAACCGATGTTGCTGGTAAACAGCTGCATGAATGCAGATCACACCGGTTTGATCGTACACGTCTGAGCCCAGCCTAGTGTAATCACACCGGTTTGATCGTAGGGGTTATCATCTCTTAATATGGCTGTCTTTTTGCAGAAACAAAAATGAGCATTTGCTTTCAGATATATCAGCATTTGAAGCTGATTAAATTATCCAGAGAGCAGGAATTCAACCTTGAATCCTGAATACTGCATGAGAATGAATGATCAGGCAAATTTAGGTCTGATTTGGTACTCACCAGTTGGGCTCACAGGTGGTGCCGATCTTACTGACGGTGTAGCTGCTCCAACCTAACACCGGCGGGATGGTCCAGATGAAAGAGAAGGTCCAGACAAACAGCAGGCCGAGTGCCGCGTGTTTGTTTCTTAGACGAATGTTCCCCAGTGGCCGACAGATCACGAAGAACCGCTCAAATGCCAGAACCGCCAGAGACCACAGCGCCACGATACCTGATGAGTTGCAAAGACACAAGAAACTAAACCAGAGTTGGTTTACACAATGCGTGTTATTAGCGAACCGAAACTAAGGCAGCAAGCAAAGCATACTCAGACCACCTAGCAGGGGCGAGGAGCCTACCCCCGTGCAGGACGGGACTCAACAGGTGGTGGTGGGGTGGAGGAGGTTGCCGTGTTAGCACACTGAAACAGCAATGTGATAGATTGTGGGCAGGCTTATATTGGCTTACATGTGTTTGGCTAGGAGTTACCCTGCTAATGGTGCACTGATGTACAGTCTTCCCGCTATGCTACGCTGCGCTTACATAGATTACCATAAAAATGTATTTTGACTCGTCCCTCCTTTTCTTTAAAAAAAGCACAAATCTGGATTACAGTGAAGCACTTGCAATGGAAGTCAATGGGGTCAATCTGTAAAATTTTTAAATTAGGACTGAAACTAGCGATTGTTTTGATAATTGATTAATCTTCGATTATTTGTTCGAGGTAAAAAGCTGAAACTTCATTGCGTACAAATTCACGGATGTGTAATGCAGAAGTTGCCGCAAGTTCCGCGAGGCGTTAAGGACATGCTTTTTAATGTTACACCCTTACCAGGGCTGGACTGGGAAGACAAATCGGCCCGGGATTTTACATAGCAACTGGCCCAAAAGATTGTTGAGCGTGGGGGGGGGTGTCCGTTCTGCATATCGCAGCGGCTAGTTTTAGCTTAATTCGGCCCATTTCGCGGCTGACCCACCGGACACCTTGGTTCTCCCGATGGCCAGCGCGCCCCTGATCACCCCCAAAGTGCGTCGGCCCACCAGGAAAATGCCCGGTATGCCAGATTACCAGTCCAGCCCTGGTTCTTACCCAAACATATTATATACAGTATAAAACCATCCAACATTGCGTTACAGTACTGGAGGTACAGTAGAAGCTAAAATGGTTTACAGTGGGTAATGCACTCCAGACCAAATTTGCTAAAGAGAAAGAAAATCATAAATCATAAAAGAAGTTCATCATTAGAATTCAGCCATCCGGCCAACAAGATAATGTACTATTAGAATAACTCACACGTCTATTTGTCAGAGCTCAGAGAAAGATGCCTGAAACCAATCAGTCAAACTGGATTAAACAATCAATTACTTTGCTGAAAATGGGATGATCCCTTTTTCAAACATCAAGCCCATCACAGATGTTTGGATTCCATGTCAGTCATCACAGATGCTACACTCTATGACAGAGAGAACAGATTTGTGGAGATATCTCAATCATATGTGTGAACTACATACATGACAACTGTGGAAACTCTCATTGCCGTCTGAAAACTTTGTCACTAATAATGTTGTTTCAATTTACACAAAGAAATTACCTTTAAAAAACACAATGGAATTGAATGATAATAATAATAAAAATATTTGAAAATAATAATAAAAAAAATTATAAAAAAATAAATAAAATAAATAAATTATATATATATATGGAAGTGAATGATAGTAAAAAAAAAAATTAAATATATATTTGTTTTTTTATTATAATTTTTTTACAGTACTTTCATTCACTTCATATATATATATATAATTTTATTTTTTATTTTTTTCATTTTCAAATATTTTTATTATTATCATATAATAATATAATAATTATCAATTTATATATAAATATTTATCATTATTATTTTTTACAGTGCTATCATTCACTTCCATATATATATATATATATATTATTATTTTTTGGTTTTGTTTTTTGTTTTGTTTTTCATAACAAAATTCCATTAAGTTTAATTGAGTAATATTCATTTTTATTTTTTTATTTATATTATTATAATTTTTTTTACAGTAACATCAATCACTTTTATATATATATATTTATGTATTTATTTTTTCATAACAAAATTCCATCCCTTGGGCCCACCACCCATTGGAGGAACCGCAGGAGTCGGGTGCGCTGCCATATGGGCGGCAGTGAAGGCCGTGGGCCTCGACGGACCAGACCCGGGCAGCAAAGGCTTGCTCTGGGGACGTGGAATGTCACCTCACTGGGGGAAGGAGCCGAACTAGTGAGGGAGGTGGAGCGCTACCAGTTGGATCTGGTGGGGCTTACATCGACGCACAGTTTTGGCTCTGGATCCGTACTCCTGGATAGGGATGGACTCTATTCTTCTCTGGAGTTTCCCAGGGTGTGAGGCGACGGGCGGGTGTGGGGATACTCACGAGTCCCCGGCTGAGCCACTACGCTGGAGTTTACCCCGTGGATCGAGAGGGTCGCCTCCCCACGCCTACGGGTTGTGGGGAAAACTCTGACTGTTGTCTGTGCATATGCACCTAACAGCAGTTCAGAGTATTCGGCCTTCTTGGAGACCCTGAATGGAGTCCTGAATAGGGCCCCAGTAGGGGACTCCATAGTGATGCTGGGTGACTTCAACGCACACGTGGGAAATGACAGGGACACCTGGAAAGGCGTGATTGGGAGGAACGGCCTCCCTGATCTGAACTCAAGTGGATGTTTGTTATTAGATTTCTGTGCTAGTCATGGATTATCTATAACAAACACCATGTTCGAACATAAGGATGCTCATAAGTGTACGTGGTACCAGAGCACCCTAGGCCGAAGGTCGATGATCGATTTTGTAATCGTGGTCGCCGGATCTGAGGCCATATGTTTTGGACACTCGGTAAAGAGAGGGGCAGAGCTGTCAACCGATCACCATCTGGTGGTGAGTTGGGTCAGGGGTGGGGAAAGACTCTGGACAGACCTGGGAAGCCCAAGCGAGTAGTGCGGGTGAACTGGGAACGCTTGCAGGAGGTCCCTGTCCGCGAGATCTTCAACTCACACCTCCGGTGGAGCTTTTCAGGCATCCCCGCGGAGGTTGGGGACATTGAACCGAGTGGGCAATGTTCAAAGCTTCCATTGCCGGCCGCGGTGGAGAGCTGCGGCCTCAGGGTTTTAGGTGCCGCAAGGGGTGGTAACCCTCGAACACCGTGGTGGACACTGGTGGTCAGGAAGCCGTCCGACTGAAGAAAGAGGCCTTCCGGGATTTGTTGTCCCGAGGTCTCCGGAGGCAGTTGCAAGGTACCGACAGGCCCGAAGGGCTGCGCCTCGGCCGTGAGGGAGGCAAAGCAGTGGGTGTGGGAAAAGTTTGGAGAAGCCATGGAGAAGGACTTTCGGTCCGCACCAAAGTAGCTTCTGGAAAACCGGCCCGCCACCTTAGGAGGGGGAAACGGGAACCATTCAAGCTGTATACAGCAAAGATGGGACGCTGTTGACCTCAACCGAGGAGGTTATTGGGCGGTGGAAGGAACACTTTGAAGAACTCCTAAATCCCAACACGCCTCTATGGTAGAGGCAGAGCCGGAGGATGATGGGGGATCAGATTCTATTTCCCTGGGGAGGTCACTGAGGTAGTCAAACAACTCCGCGAGTGGCAAAGCCCCGGGATTGATGAGATCCGACCAGAACTGCTGAAAGCTCTGGATGTGGAGGGGGTGTCATGGATGACACGCCTCTTCAACATTGCGTGGAAATCTGGGACAGTGCCTAAGGAGTGGCAGAACGGGTGGTGGTTCCCTCTTCAAAAAGGGGATCAGAGAGTGTGTGCCAACTACAGGGGTATCACACTTCTCAGCCTCCCTGGTAAAGTTTACTCCAAGGTGCTGGAGAGGAGGGTTCGGCCGATTGTCGAACCTCAGATTGAAGAGGAACAATGCGGTTTTCGGCCCTGGCCGTGGAACGACGGACCAGATCTTTACTCGCAAGGATCCTGGAGGGGCCTGGGAGTATGCCCATCCGGTCTACATGTGTTTTGTGGATCTGGAGAAGGCGTATGACCGGTCCCCCGGAGAGACTGTGGGAGGTGCTGCGGAGTACGGGGTGGGGGGTCCCTTCTTATGGCGTATCCAATCCCTGTACGCCCAAAGCGAGGGCTGTGTCCGGTCCTCGGCACAAAGTCGAAGTTCATTCCATGTGGGGTTGGTCTCCGCCAAGGCTGCGCTTTGTCACCAATCCTGTTTGTGATATTCATGGACAGGATATCGAGGCGTAGTCGGGTGGGGAAGGTGTGCGGTTCGGTGGGCTGGGGATCTCATCGCTGCTTTTTGCAGATGATGTTGTCTTCATGTCATCATCGGTCCGTGACCTTCAGCTCTCACTGGATCGCTTGGCAGTCGAAAGTGTGAAGCAGCTGGGATGAGGATTAGCACCTCTAAATCTGAGGCCATGGTTCTCAGCAGGAAACCGATGGAGTGCGTACTCCAGGTAGGGAATGAGGATTTGCCCCAAGTGAAGGAGTTCAAGTACCTCGGGTCTTGTTCACGAAGTGAGGGACAATGGAGCGGGAGGTTGGCCGGAGAATCGGGCAGCAGGGGCGGTATTGCACTCGCTCTATCGCGACCGTTGTCACTAAAAGAGAGCTGAGCCGAAAGGCAAAGCTCTCGATCTACCGGGTCAATTTTTGTTCCTACCCTCACCTATGGTCATGAAGGCTGGGTCATGACCGAAAGAACTAGGTCGCGAGTACAAGCGGCCGAAATGGGCTTCCTCAGAAGGGTGGCGGGCTTCTCCCTTAGAGATAGGGTGAGGAGCTCAGTCATCCGTGAGGAGCTCGGAGTAGAGCCGCTGCTCCTTTGCGTTGAAAGGAGTCAGTTGAGGTGGTTTGGGCATCTGGTAAGGATGCCCCTGGCCGCCTCCCTAGGGAGGTGTTTCAGGCACGTCCAGCTGGGAGGAGGCCTCGGGAAGACCCAGGACTAGGTGGAGAGATTACATCTCCACACTGGCCTGGGAACGCCTCGGGGTCGCCCAGTCAGAGTTGGTTAATGTGGCTCGGGATAGGGAAGTTTGGGGGCCCCTGCTGGAGCAGCTGCCCCCGCGACCCGACTTCGGATAAGCGGTTGAAGATGGATGGATGGATGGATGGAAAATTCCATCAAACTGAATTGAGTAATATTCTAAATTAAATTTTAAAAATGTAAAAAAAAAAATGTATTTGTTAAAAATTACACAATTTGATAGAATTTAGTCAAAATAAATCGCATATGTTAATCTTAAAAATAGGCTAATTAATAGGATATTTTTTATTTATTTATTCATAATTGTATTTTTTGGAGTGGATGAATTATTATTATTTTTTTTAGAGTGATGAGAGCAGCTGGCTCACACGTTACCTTATACTGTTTAATACAGTTGCATTGGTAAGTTGTCTGAATTGCTAATGTTCTGTTGATATGCACTTTGGTACTTTAATATTTAATGACATTAACCCTCGAGCTCTGTTAGATTGAATTTACTGTCTTTATGTTTCAGCTCAAAGAGACCCAAATAATGTAACTTCAAAATGAACATCTCATTTCCCTTCAAATGTGTTGCATTTATAGTCCTGTCTGGTATATATCTGGAGACCCCAAACAGAATCAGAATTTGTCATGCACGCGAGATGTTGAAATGTTGTTCATAATCAGTCCTGAATACATTTGGAAAGCGCATGACCTATAAACATCATACATTAATGTAAAGTATGTCTTGCACTTACCAAAAAAGGTGACTGCAAACCCCTCCAAAACGCAAGCCCATTTACCCAAGAAGAAATAGCCGTGGTAATTAGTCAGAAAACTTATAGTCCCTCCAGTCAATGACACAAGGAAGTCTGCCAGAGATAAGTTGACAATGATGTAATTTAAAGGCTGCCTCAATTGTTTAAACCTGAACGTCACCAACATCACCGCAAAGTTCTCGGAGAGAGATAATGTGGTCACTATGAACATCAGCGCAGCCAGGAAGTGATAGTTCCAGGGCGCAATAAATGTCAGTGGTCCAGAGAACGGATCTTCAGTGTGAGAGACCCCGTTAACCGGCACCTCAAACGACTCCATCTCTCCTCAAAACACTGAAAGTGAACCAAAAGTTGCCTTCCAGAGGAATAAAGTGCAATGCACATTACATATGATAAAAGTCTGCGTGCAGTAAAAATGCAGTCTTTCAATGCACAGATGATACTTTAGTGCTTTGCCTTTATTAATCCACGCGCGTGCACGCCCAGAAATAAAGTGGGTCCGTCCGTGGACTTGTTGGGTGTGCGTGGAGCTCCTGAGTTGAATGTGGGGATGTTTAGTTGACTTTCGCGTGCAGGGCTTTATATAGGCATCCTCATCACGGGTCAGGGCAGCCACGTAACTGCCATCATCATCATCATCATCATCATCATCATGAAGCTCCTCGCGGCCGGTGCGTCTCTGACAGGTCGCTCCTTGCGCTTTTTATAAATTCGGCTTGAGAAACGCGCAGATGTGTCGCGCGGCTCTCCGCGAGATTCTGATGAACAGTCTGGCTGTTGATCTGATGAACAAACTCTGGCTTTACTTCAGAGGCGGGACTGCAGACCGATTTTGTGCATTTGGCCGATAATGCACCGATCCTGTTTTCTGTGTGCTCGGCGCGCGCGCGTCTGTCGATGCAGCACTGGAGACTCTGGAGAACACTGAACTCGTGCTGCAACATCACTGGGGATTTCTGCATGCCAATATAATGTAACCGACTGCAAAACTTAGAGAGAATATATATAAAACATATAGAGATTTATTTGATAAAAGCATGTATAGAATTTATATAAAATACATCATAACGTAACCTTGATTGTCTGCTGAGTAGACAGACTGGAAAGTAAAAGTATTTATGCATACAGTATTTTGAGCAGATTCAAATGTACTTGATGCACATTTTAAAAAGGTAAATGCATACTTACTAAGAAAAGTTATAATTGTAAAACTGTGTACAATATAGCGCAATAAAGAACAAGCAAATATGGAATTGTGAATAAAAGATGCATTGCATATGCATTTGTAATGATCTTGACAGGATTGGCTCATCGTTAATAGGAATTCTTACATTTAAAAAGTACTTTAGACTGAGCTTTATGCACATTTTTGAAGTAAATGCATTGAGCCCTTTGGTGGGGCATGTTGTCACAGTGGGAAACTGCCATTGAAGGGCCTTTGAGCTTGTCAACAACAGTGTGATTAATGGGTTGCACACAAGTACAACATTGTATTTGAAACATAACTTGCCCCAACCTGACATTTATGAAAAATACACCTTGAAGATTGATGTCTTGAAGCCACCGCGTTAGGTGGCATAGTGGGCTAAAGCATTGAACGGGTCATCAGAAGGTTGCTGGTTCGATCCCCACAGCCACCACCATTGTGTCCTTGAGTAAGACACTTAACTCCAGGTTGCTCCGGGGGGATTGTCCCTGTAATAAGTGCACTGTATAATACATTGGTACTCAGAAGGTTGCTGGTTTGATCTCCACAGTCACCACCATTGTGTCCTTGAGTAAGACACTTAACTCCAGGTTGCTCCAGGGGGATTGTCCCTGTAATAAGTGCTCTGTATAATACATTGGTAATCAGAAGGTTGCTGGTTCGATCCCCACAGTCACCACCATTGTGTCCTTGAGTAAGACACTTAACTCCAGGTTGCTCCGGGGGGATTGTCCCTGTAATAAGTGCACTGTATAATACATTGTTACTCAGAAGGTTGCTGGTTTGATCCCCACAGTCACCACCATTGTGTCCTTGAGTAAGACACTTAACTCCAGGTTGCTCCGGGGATTGTCCCTGTAATAAGTGCACTGTATAATACATTGTTACTCAGAAGGTTGCTGGTTTGATCCCCACAGTCACCACCATTGTGTCCTTGAGTAAGACACTTAACTCCAGGTTGCTCCGGGGATTGTCCCTGTAATAAGTGCACTGTATAATACATTGTTACTCAGAAGGTTGCTGGTTTGATCCCCACAGTCACCACCATTGTGTCCTTGAGTAAGACACTTAACTCCAGGTTGCTCCGGGGATTGTCCCTGTAATAAGTGCACTGTATAATACATTGTTACTCAGAAGGTTGCTGGTTTGATCCCCACAGTCACCACCATTGTGTCCTTGAGTAAGACACTTAACTCCAGGTTGCTCCGGGGGGATTGTCCCTGTAATAAGTGCTCTGTATAATACATTGGTAATCAGAAGGTTGCTGGTTCGATCCCCACAGTCACCACCATTGTGTCCTTGAGTAAGACACTTAACTCCAGGTTGCTCCGGGGGGATTGTCCCTGTAATAAGTGCACTGTATAATACATTGTTACTCAGAAGGTTGCTGGTTTGATCCCCACAGTCACCACCATTGTGTCCTTGAGTAAGACACTTAACTCCAGGTTGCTCCGGGGGGATTGTCCCTGTAATAAGTGCTCTGTATAATACATTGGTAATCAGAAGGTTGCTGGTTCGATCCCCACAGTCACCACCATTGTGTCCTTGAGTAAGACACTTAACTCCAGGTTGCTCCGGGGGGATTGTCCCTGTAATAAGTGCACTGTAAGTCACTTTGGATAACAGCATCTGCCAAATGCATAAATGTAAATGTACTTCTGTTCTGTGAACACCGTTCAGCCTTTCGGTTAAAATCCTCCTTGTCTCAATATATGTCAGTGTGGTTTTATTGTTTTAACATGTTTACTCAAAGGCTATTACAACATTGCAATGATATTGTCATTTTAGTTTGAATGCTAAAAACTCAGAAATGCATTAACGATACTTTTATATGATTTTCTTTATTGTTATTCCTTAAGGACAGCTATAAATACAGAAGTGCGTATCGTATCAGCGTAACTGGTTTCTCCTCTGTTTCTTCAAACTGACAGGCTTCATCAATTTCCCAATAAACCTTCTGTACTGAAGAAGAGGACACGTGAAGGACATTACCTCCCCGTCTCCTCGGCTGAAGATCACGCTGGTTCTGCTGGTTTGGTCGGTTGTGGCCCCGCTTTGATCCTGAAACCCTGTCAGCGCTGCTAAGATGAAGATTTATTGCTTCTGATGGACCCGCGGTCGACGCATTGCTCATTTGCAGGTGTTCAGTATAAACTTTAGAAACTTTTCTGTAGCCAATGTTCCACAACCATCAGAGGACAGATATGTGACATTATATGTGATGTGAAAAGTACCATAAAAGTAGTCCATGTGACACGTGTGGTATACAAGTCCCTTCCACTGACAATGTACTACTGTCGTGTGTCACCATTAACGGCAAACCTGCAAATCTCAAGATGGGAGATTATCAGTTAATAACACTAAAGAAATGGAATATTGCCAGCGTGATCTCACGACAATTACATGACTGTGGCATCATTTTTCGAAATGACGTTATGTGGTTCCTTGCACGTATTGTGGCAGTTCTGCGGTGTGATGTCCACTGAGTGTTGCTCAAATGTTCTCTCAAACATTTTTATACTCTATATCGAGTTTTAAATCAACAAAAATGTCCTCTCAGCCCTAAACCTTGAATCTAAACAGAACTGATAGTGTCAGAAAAAGCAATTGTGAGATGAAAAACACAACTGTGTCATTTTGTGCTGCTTCTATGAGACTTTCTGGTCATGTGACGACTCGTGTGCTCTTCAGGACCCGTACCCGCTCCTTTACATCACAAGTGCAACGCTCAATCATTCGAGCTAACGTGCAATTTAATCACACTCGAACAAGCTTATAAATGTAGTTCATTATGTTAATATGAGCCATGCACAAGAGTAAAAGAGTTTAGATGTCATTGCGTGAGGAACAGGGTGAAAAGTAAGTGTTTATGAACTGATAATCTGCCGCTTGTGATTTGTGTGATTAAAAGTCATTGTTGGTGTAGCACCCCCTAGTGGTCATTTCACCAGGAAACTGACGATGCTTGCAACGAACCACGTAAAAAAATCATTTTTCAGCTATACATCTGATAAACAACTCCTTTTGTGTTCCTCAAGACAAATGGAAGTCATACAGGTTTGGAACAACATGAGGGTGAGTAAATGATGACAAGTCCTCATTTTCAATAAACCAGTGCACAGCAAGAGTTGCTCTTTTTACCTCTGAATGCAGCAGTCGAGATGAGAAACGTCAGATTACTTTTTCTTGTTTATTTCAAAGCCAGCAGGCCATGATGAGGAAAGACCCAATTGTCTCGCTCGGAGTAACTCGGCATTCACAGATGGAAATCCTCCGACTCGGGGTCAAAAGGTTTTTTCCCCTGATTACATGGGTCATAACGCTATCTCTCTACCTGTGTGTCGGAGGGGGGGGTCAGTGACCTGTGGGATCCGTTTGTACGGGCCTTTCACTGAATGCTAAGGATTGGAAGGGAATTTGCAGGGGTTACTGAGGAACGTGGGAAATTTTTCCCAAATGTGATTCCTTCTCCGGCTCTGCTGGTCAGCTGAATATTAGTGTCAGCAGGTTAAAGGTCAGGAAAGACTTTAATACTTCAGTCGCTCTCAAATGTGGAGCAAAACGTCAAATCTGAAGTGGGTGAACAGGTTACATGCTGCATTTCGGGAACATTTGGTGTGAGTTTCCTCCGGTGTCAGCTGTTTGAGTTGGGTCTGGAAATATCTCTTGAACACACTTTATCTCTGACTTCAGAGCTTGGATTCATCAAGTCACGTAGATGGTTACATACACTATATGGACAAAAGTATTGGGACACCTACAGGAGCTTTTATGACGTCCCGTTCTAAATCCATAGACATTAATATCGAGTTGGACCCCCTTTGCAGCTATAACAGCTTCCACTCTTCTAGGAACGCTTTCTACAAGATTTTGGAATTTTTGCCCATTCTTCCAGAAGAGCATTTGTGAGGTCAGACTCTGATGTTGGACGAGAGGGCCTGGATCGCAATCTCCATTCTAGTTCCTCCCAAAGGTGTTGGATAGGGTTGAGGTCAGGACTCTGTGCGGGCCAGTCAAGATCTTCCACGCCAACCTCATCCAGCCGTGCCTTTATGGACCTTGCTTTGTGCACTGGGGCACCGTCATGCTGGAACAGAAAAGGGCCTTCCCCAAACTTTACATAAAGTTGGAAGCATAGACTTTTCCCAAATGTCTTGGTAAGCGGAGGCATTAACATTTCCCTTCAGTGGAACTAAAGGGGCCTAGGCCAACCCCAGAAAAACAACCCCATCAAACCAAAACCTGACAGTTGGCACAATGCAGTCAGGCAGGACATGTTCTCCTGGCATTCGCCAGGCAAACCCAGACTCGTCCATCACACTGCCAAATAGAGAAGCGTGATTCGTCACTGCACAGAACACGTTTTCGCTGCTCCAGACTCCAGTGCCGGCGTGCTTTACGCCACTCCATCCGACGCTTGGCATTGTGCTTGGTGATGTAAGGCTTGCACACAGATGCCCGACCATGCAAACCCATGCCATGGAGCTCCCGGTGCACAGTTCTTGTGCTGATGTTAATGCCAGAGGAGGTCTGGAACTCTGCAGTTATTGAGACTTTTACGCACTATGTGTCTCAACACTCGGCGACCTCGCTCTGTAACTTTACGTGGCATCCAGTACAGTACCACGCTCTAATTCACTGAGCTCTTCAGAATGACCCATTCGTTCACAAATGTTTGTAAAGGCAGACTGCATGACTAGGTGCTTGAAAATATAATGAAAGCATTCCATCATGTGCGTATGAGATGATAGGCCTCTGATGATTGATAGATCTACAGTATTTGATGATATATAGTCGACTCAGGTGGTAGAGCGGGTCGGCCACTAATCACAGGGTTGGTGGTTCGGTCCACATGACTCCACATGCCGAAGTGTCCTTGGGCAAGACACTGAACCCCAAGTTGCTCCCAATGGCAGACTAGCATCTTGCATGGCAGTTTGCATAGCAGACGCACCTGCTGTCATTGGTGTGTGAGTTTGTGTGAATGGGTGAGTGAGACGCAGTGTAAAGCGCTTTGAA
>NC_068299.1:986951-1011951 GCF_025860055.1 Xyrauchen texanus | reverse complement strand
TGAGAGGAAGGAGGTATTGCCCCAAGTGAAGGAGTTCAAGTACCTCGGGGTCTTGTTCACGAGTGAGGGGACAATGGAGCGGGAGGTTGGCTGGAGAATCGGGGCAGCGGGGGCGGTATTGCACTTGCTCTATCGCACCGTTGTCACGAAAAGAGAGTTGAGCCGGAAGGCAAAGCTCTCGATCTACCGGTCAATTTTCGTTCCTACCCTCACCTATGGTCATGAAGGCTGGGTCATGACCGAAAGAACTAGGTCACGAGTACAAGCGGCCGAAATGGGCTTCCTCAGAAGGGTGGCGGGCTTCTCCCTTAGAGATAGGGTGAGGAGCTCAGTCATCCGTGAGGAGCTCGGAGTAGAGCCGCTGCTCCTTTGCGTCGAAAGGAGTCAGTTGAGGTGGTTTGGGCATCTGGTAAGGATGCCCCCTGGCGCCTCCCTAGGGAGGTGTTTCAGGCACGTCCAGCTGGGAGGAGGCCTCGGGGAAGACCCAGGATTAGGTGGAGAGATTACATCTCCACACTGGCCTGGGAACGCCTCGGGGTCCCCCAGTCAGAGCTGGTTAATGTGGCTCGGGATAGGGAAGTTTGGGGCCCCCTGCTGGAGCTGCTGCCCCCGCGACCCGACTTCGGATAAGCGGTTGAAGATGGATGGATGGATGGATGGCTGGATGGATGGACACATGAGATGAAGACTTGAGATCACATGATCAGTAACTCCGTTTTGAACACTTTTGCAATTAATGACTGAGTGCATATAATCACATCACCACACCGACATTTGTGCAAGCGTATTTTACGTGAACATTTAACTCGCTTTTAATGCTACGCACCTCGGAACTGCTGTGATGCATGTAATAAAGCACATAATATCATCTTGCTAATATTATGCATGAGGTCAGGCTCTTAAACTGGATTCTAGTTTGAGTTTAAATATGTTTAGAAGCACCAGTTGCTGAATGCCGAGTTCTTCAGACTTCAAGAAATACCTTCAGAAGGTGTTTTAGGGGTTGTTGTTTTCCGGCACTCTCGGACTAATATGTCTTCATTTCATGACAAGGCAGAAGATGCCGTATGAGTGCAATCTCGCTGCACAGGCTTTCTGTGCGATGAGTGAAATTAATTACACAGAAGATTGCGAGTGACCAGGACTCCCACTTCAGTAACCAGGTTTGGATCGCGTACAGCTGGCTCACAGCTCCCTGGATCTGTGCCGACTAGTTCGTCTCTATCAAGGAGCAAATGAGCCATCGTGTGTGCAGAGAGGCGTTTAAATGGGGATGAATGGGGGAGCAGCTTTGTCAGCACTGCATGCGTCCGAGCAGATGTGTTGGGAAAAGCAAGCCTGCATTCTTACTGCAGCCTTTCAGTAAATCAATAAGCTGGACACTAATGAGTGTTGAACAGCTAATATATGTTGAAGGCAGTAATTACAAACCAAGACAACAAAATGTACTTAATAATGAATCATGTATTGGGAATAAGCGCTGAATGAATGGATGCTTGAGAGGTAATACGTTTGTGGAAAGACTGCATATTCAGGTCATTCCTGAAACTTTTATAAAATGATTATGCTTCTGTGATGAGGAGGAGGAGGAGGAGGAGGGCGTGGCCTGGCTATGACGATGCACGGCCGGTGCTGAATCAGCTGATCAGCGGGAGAGCGAGATAAAGGGGAGCCGGAGGCACCAGTTTGAGAGAGAGAGAGAGAGAGAGAGAGAGAGAGAGAGAGAGAGTTGCATGTGTGTCTGTGTTTATGTTGGTTTCATGTTGAGATTCTTATTAAACTTTATGTATACTGTTCAGCCGGTTTCCACCTCCTTGCCAGTCCTTTACCTGTTACAGTGGTGCCAAAACCCGGGAGGGAGGAGGGATGCGCTGTCGCGGAGTCCTCTCCGCTGCCATCCACCAGGGGAGCAGCCACGGGTCGCTGCCAGCCGCTGAGAGCCGGAGGAACTGCTGCCATCTGCCGAAGAAGGGAGGAGCGGTTCCGTCCGCCAGGGGCAGGAGGACTCGCTGCCATCCACCGGGAGGAGCAAGCTGGCATCCGCCAGAGGACGCACCAGCCGGTCAGGACCGGTCGATAGTGTGTCGTCTCTCCCCAGGCTCACAGGAGGCGGGTGGACCACCGGCTGACAGAACGGCCAGAAGGGCTGAATCTCCCTCCTGAGATAAGGGGGCCTTGGGGGTGTTGGTCAGACCGGTGGCGCTCTGGCCTGAATCGGGTGGGGAGGAGTGTAACGAGGAGGAGGGCATGGCCAGGCCGTGATGATGCAGTGGGAGAGCAAGATAAAGAGAGAGACGCACATGGCTGCGTTGCATGTTCGCTCATGCGTTTATTTATGTTTGTCTTATGTTGAGTTTCTTATTACACTTTGTTTACCATTCAGCCGATTTCCGCCTCCTCGCGCACATCCTTTATCTGTTACAATGTTACATGTTTGGCTCCAGTTTCCTAGTGAACTGTCCAACAGGGAGCCTAAAAACAAGTGAAATGATGTTGTAATCAGACAAACTTTTAATGAGGAAAACGTACTCTCCTAACCAAAAACTTAGCCTAAGCCTAACCTATAGTGTCTTAAAAGATAAACGAGAGGTCAAAACGGACTTCTTTACCCTTAACCGATGCCTAAACATAACCGGTAACTTCTACAATGTCATTTTACTTTCACTTTCGTTTCAATCTTCTTTGGCTGAGCTCGTCTGCAGTCTTTAAGTGTAAAGTCCAACACTTTAATCACACTGGAATAAGTGTGTAAATGTAGGTGAGTCTGTAATACAAGCGTTAAATTGTATCATTTTTTCCATTGATGTGTTATAGTAAGAGTTTCGATATTATAATGTATCAGTGTGTGAGTAATAGTGTGATATTATGTGTTTATAAAGTCATAGTCAGTTGTTCTCGTGATTTGTCTGAAAGTAAATAAAACGCACAGTTCTACGTTTTCACCAGGAAACTGCGGCGAAACGTACAACGCGGCACGCAAAACTCAGTTTGGAAAAATGTAGTTATAATAACGTTCATTTTATGAGACTATGTTGGGCTTTTGTTAAGTCGAGGAATCTTTTAGTATATATATATATAAAAATAGATTTTTTTTTATTTATTTATTTTTTACATTTAGACTAATAAATGCCTAGAATATTTCTAAATAAATTGCTATTTTTCATTATAGAATTAGGTAAAGACATGGTAACCAATGACAACATCCGCTCAACGCAAAGTAGTGAAAATATTTATAAACTATTTTAATTATTTTAGAAATGTAACTAATATGTGTGGGATCGGCTAGGTGTGTGCTGAACTATTTTACTGTGTGATGTGAAGGTGTAGAAACACCCAACGCAAAGTGGAGTGCATTAAAATCGTTTAATACACAACTCTATGGAATACTCAATTCTGATTGGTCAATGGTGCCATCTAGTGGTCAGACATTGCTCTGTAATAACCGCACATCCGGGGATTTAGATGTATTGGACCGCTCATCCGGGTTCTGCGAGCCATCTCTCATGCTTCTCGGATCACTGTGCGATCTCTGATTTTAGTTAAAATAATTTTATAAGATTGCTTGCAATATTTCATGTGCATTTATTTATTTGGCCAGTAGTCTTTAAATTGTCTGAATAATGAGGAGTCAATCCGCGCATCTGATCACGTGACTCGTTGTGCACGATACCGCGGAGACTCACAGCATGTGGAGGCTCATGCTACTCTCCACGATCCACACACAACTCACCACACGCCCCATTGAGAGAACCACTAATCACCACCACGAGGAGGTTACCCCATGTGACTCTACCCTCCCTAGCAACCGGGACAATTTGGTTACCCCATGTGACTCTACCCTCCCTAGCAACCGGGCCAATTTGGTTACCCCATGTGACTCTACCCTCCCTAGCAACCGGACCAATTTGGTTGCTAAGGAGACTCCCAGCATGTGGAGACTCATGCTACTCTCCACGATCCACACACAACTCACCACACGCCCCATTGAGAGAACCACTAATCACCACCACGAGGTGGTTACCCCATGTGACTCTACCCTCCCTAGCAACCGGGACAATTTGGTTACCCCATGTGACTCTACCCTCCCTAGCAACCGGGCCAATTTGGTTACCCCATGTGACTCTACCCTCCCTAGCAACCGGACCAATTTGGTTGCTAAGGAGACTCACAGCATGTGGAGGCTCATGCTACTCTCCACGATCCACACACAACTCACCACACGCCCCATTGAGAGAACCACTAATCACCACCACGAGGAGGTTACCCCATGTGACTCTACCCTCCCTAGCAACCGGGCCCGTTTGTTTGCTAAGGAGACCTGGCTGGAGTCACTCAGCACGCCCTGGATTCAAATTCACGACTCCAGGTGTGATAGTCAGTGTCAATACTCGCTGAGATACCCAGGCTTGTAAAAATGATAAGTTAGCATGATTTTAGTGTGGATAAAATGGTTTACTAACACTAACTGTGTATTACAATTTCATTGCCATCATGATGCAACACTGGTAAACTTTATAAGGCAATTTATCACACATATAATATTTATGTGTTGTGGCTATACTTTTGAAATAATTAGAATTTTGATATTTATGGATTGGCCCCATTGAATGCAGACTGCCCTTACTGGGACCCAGATTTTAAAATAAATTAGGGAGATTTTAACTCTCTCCAGCCTTGTGAATTAACAGCACTTCTAAACTGACCCATACAAATCCTAAGCATTGTCAAAAAAAAAACAAGGCCTGACTTTCCAGTCAAAAGTGGCCTTCACATTGAGTCTGATGTTTGCACCATCCATCACACTGACCTGTGAATACATGAGAATGTTCCTCGGGAACAATACCAGGGGTTTACCCTTGATACCTACAACGCAGAATCCATTACATCCATTACGATGCTGACACCAGTAACTCGTCTCCATACATTCTCACTGGAGTTTGTCCTGGGACTGAATGTTAAATAAAACACAACTACACAATCTGCATCCCAACTTCTTCTGGAGTTTTTCCAAGTTTTCACAAACTGTGTTCTATTATGTTGTTCATTGCACGTTTACTGCACGTAAGTGAGGTGAAATGTCCACTGTGTGGCGCTAAAAGCGAGTTAAATCTCCCAAACAGATCAGGCTTTAAGCATAATGCACTAATGAGTTTTAAATCAACATAACCGACCTCCCTACACTAAACCCATCTTATAATGTCAGAAAAAGCTGATTATGCCGCGTTGAATCTGATGTTCCAATCTGGGCTGCTTTCATAAGTGGAATAAATCTCCAATGTGCCCTTAGTGTGAACAGCCAGGTCGGACTGAATGTGATTGTGACGAGGAGGAGGACGTAGCCGGGCCATAAGGATGGACACCTGGCGCTGAATCATCCCAATCAGCCGGGAGAGCCAGTTCGAGAGAGAGTCGTGCGTGTGTGCATCAGTGTTTGTGTTGTGTCTGATTAAAAGTCTTTGTGATAGTTCATCCGGTTCCCGTCTCCTCTTTTCTGATAAGCAAGAGACCTTATGGTTACAGTGGTTGGCCGACGCCCCTTCGCTCTTTTCCATTGGTGAGAACTGAAGCCGCCAGTGTCCCGATATGGCGCTGACATCTTGGGACTCGAGTCTGCGCAGTTGCGATTTCGGGACCAGACCTGCGCAGTAGTGAGCAGGAAGTAAAGCCACGAAATCAAGGCCCCGCCCTCACTCGCTGAATCAATCACGAGCACACGCCCTGCACTTTGACTTTTGACTTATGACGGTGTGAAATAATTAATTATAGAAATGTAGATATTAAATTTAAAGCTCCAATCTCCTCAGTCCTCCAAAGATCCCGAAAAAAGTCCGTTGGTGCTTCAGTGACTACTTCACTCAGAGAACCTGTCAATCACAGCTGTCAATCATGATGTCACCGCACCGTTTTTATAGCATCAAATAACTAAAAACAAACTTATTTTGAAAACAAACACTTGAAATGACATCAACGTGATAGAAACGACAGTAAATGACAGAAACTATCTTTGGAAAAAAGATATGTGAAGTGTAATTTAATTGTTTAGTTGGTCTCACGTCCCGTTGAATAACATGGGGAGGCGGGGCTTATGACCTATACTAGGACAGCCACCGGGGGGCGATCGAGACGCTTTGGCTTCACTTTTGAGGGCTTGTGCGGCACACTTGGCCAGTGCCATCCGGACAATCTCAATGCTGATTGGCTATCGCGACAAAGCGGCATGCGAATATTTCGCTCCAGTTGAAAAATATCAACTTGGGCGAACACGCAAATGAAGCGATTTCGCATTTTCGCTTCATTCACTTGATTCACGCCACCCGCCGCGAATTCGCGTCTATTCGCATCTTTGCATTGACTTTGCATGTAACTGTGCCGTGCGAAACGCTCGATTCGCATTGTATGTGAATGCACCATTAGCAGACGGTTTTCACTCATAATTACGTCTATAAATAACTAGTCAGAGGAGTGGTGGCGTAGTGGCTAAAGCAAAGCACTGTTAATCAGAAGGTCACAGGTTCTAACCCCAAAGTCACCACCATTGTGTCCTTGAGTAAGACACTTAACTCCAGGTTGTTCCGGGGGGATTGTCCCTGTAATAAGTGCTCCGTATAATACATTGGTAATCAGGAGGTTGCTGGTTTGATCCCCACAGTCACCACCATTGTGTCCTTGAGTAAGACACTTAACTCCAGGTTGCTCCGGGGGGATTGTCCCTGTAATAATTGCACTGTAAGTCGCTTTGGATAAAAGCGTCTGCCAAATGCATAAATGTAAATGTAAATGTAGTCAGTCACTGTGATTTTGACAATCTTGGAAGCTGGTCTGGTGTAAATTTCCTGTGAAAACAATCTCAATGATGTCTCACACTGTGCTTAAACTGGTCTGCAATCCAAACTCATTAACAGCAAAGTCATTTTTTTTTTCGTTTTTTGGTAAAAATGTACTTGGCAAGCAAAACGGCACATAAAGTCTTGTTTTCCAAAAATCTGATAACATTTAGTGAACGTTGTTTACTGCAAATGGGGTAAGAAAAATAAACTTGTTTTCCCTTTGAATTAAGTAGATTATTCTTACCCCATAGTTGTTGTTTTGTTGTTGTTGTTGTTGTTGTTGTTTTGTAAGCATAAACCTCACATAATGTAGCATGATTTCTCTGAAATCAGCACTTAATATCTAATGCCATTTTACTTAAATACATTCATCTTGGTTTAAGAATGTTTAGATGTTTTGCTGGAAAACAAGACAAAAACACGTTTGCGTATGAGTAGCTCAAAGCACTCGCTGTATGTCAACAACTGGCTTGTTTGGGTCTATTAACGGGTTTTAGGAGAATCGTCTGAGACACAGACATGACCGAGACCTCCATTAAATCCCAAACAAGCAGAGCAAAGATTTGAAAGTGCCTCAGAGTCAGTGTCAGAAAATACCATTTCCCTTAAAGGGACAGCGCACCCAAAAATGAAACTTCTCTCATCATTTACTCACACTCATGCCGTCCCAGATGTGTATGACTCTCTTTCTTCACCACAACACAAATGAGAGGAGCTCTGTAGGTCCATGCAATGCAAGTGAATGGTGACTAGAACTTTGAAGCTCCAAAAAGCACATAAAGGCAGCATAAAACTGGTCCAGTGGTTTAATCCATGTCTTCAGAAGTGATATGATAGGTGTTGGTGAGAACAGACCAAAATATCAATCCTTTGTCACACTTTCCATTGCAGTCTCTGGGCACAATCATGATTTCAAGCTTGATTGCACTTCCTAGTGCTTGACACAGAACGCTAGATGGCACTAAAGGAAGTGTAATCAGTTTACTGCACGCACTGTATATATTATGTGAGTTTTAGGCGCTTTGAAAGCAAAGATGTGACTCTGCCCTTCAGCGTGTCCTGATCTGTACTTTACACTACACTGACAAGTTGCTCAAAGACTGGTATCAGGATCTGATCACGAACGTCAGAAATAAAGCTCTGAATTTATGTCTGCAAACTGTAAAATGCAGCATTTCCTCGTTCAACGCAGCTCGAAGAAGATGTGATTCAATTAAGATGGAACAAAAGATTTATTTACATTGTGCATGTGGGTTTACTGAGGCAAAACTTCATTATTTATATTCTCAGATGAATAGGAATGATACAACTTCAAATCGAAATCAGAGTCGAAATCGAATGGACCCCATGACTTAAAGTTCAAATATTGACCATCCTTGATTAGTGCACTTAAAGCGGAGTCAGAGTCGTCTCAGACGCATGATTAGATATACAGTGTGCACTCTTAAAGGGACAGCGCACCCAAAAATTAACATTTTCTCATCATTTACACACCCTCATGCCATCCCAGATGTGTGTGACTTACTTTCATCTGCAGAACACAATTTAATAGTTCAGCTCTGCTGGTCCATACAATGCAAGTGAATGGTGACCAGAACTTTGAAGCTCCAAAAAGCACATAAATGCAGCATAAAAGCAGTCCAGTGGTTAAATCCATGTCTTTAGACACAATATGATGCGTGATAAAAAGATCAATATGTAGGTCATACACATTTGGGATGGCATTAGGGTGAATAAATGATGAGAAAATTGTCATTTTTGGGTGAACTGTGCCTCTTTTTTTCACCCCTTTTCTCCCCAATTTGGAACGCTCAATTCCCAATGAGTCCTCGTGGTGGCGTAGTGACTCGCCTCAATCCAGGTGGTGGTGGACGAATCTCAGTTTTCTCCGCGTCTGAGACCGTCAATCCGCGCATCTTATCACGTGACTTGTTGAGCGCGTTACCATGGAGACATAGCGCGTGTGGAGGCTTCACGCTATTCTCTGAGGCATCCACACACAACTCACCACACGCCCCACCGAGAGCGAGAACCACATTATAGCGACCACGAGGAGGTTACCCCATGTGACTCTTCCCTCCCTAGCAACCGGGCCAATTTGGTTGCTAAGGAGACCTGGCTGGAGTCACTAAGTCAAACTCGCGACTCCAGGGGTGGTAGTCTACCCTCGGAGAATGTCAAATCTGTTTACTCTCTACCTGCTTCTGTTTGGACTACCGCCTGCGGGGTCGTGGGATTTGATGTGCCTAAACAGAAACTAATAACAGGACCGTAGCATCCATAACAACCCTCTCCAGAGGTATCAGGGTAAAATTTCCGGTGGCTGATGTCTGATGATCTCTCTTTATCTTGCCTGACTGACTTTTTAGACCCTCTCTATGTCAGAGGCGACTCCCTGAGAGCCGTGCGTTCACTGTAGTGAATTGTTAAGTTGAGCCGGGCATCAAAATACAATGTTTTTGCAGCTGCTGGCAAATCCGTTGCAATCAAGCCACACAGGGCTGTAATATTCTCCATTCACTCAACAGAAGCTCTGGCTTGCTCATTAGAAGCCTTCTGCGGTCTGTTAGTATAACAACAGTGATGTGAGATTTCAAGAGTTACAGCACTGACAACACAGAGCAAGTACTGTACATGCTAAATACAGTAAATACTAAATACAGTACATGCTAAATACAGTACATGCTAAGTACAGTACATGCTAAATACAGTACATGCTAAGTGCAGTACATGCTAAATGCAGTACATACTAAATACAGTACATGCTAAGTGCAGAACATGCTAAGTACAGTACATGCTAAATACAGTACATGCTAAGTGCAGTACATACTAAATACAGTATATGCTAAATACAGTACATGCTAAATACAGTACATGCTAAATACAGTACATGCTAAGTGCAGTACATGCTAAATACAGTACATGCTAAGTGCAGTACATGCTAAATGCAGTATATACTAAATACAGTACATGCTAAATGCAGTACATGTTAAATACAGTACATACTACATACAGTACATGCTAAGTGCAGTACATGCTAAATGCAGTACATACTAAATAAAGTACATGCTAAATATAGTACATGCTAAGTGCAGTACATGCTAAATACAGTACATGCTAAATACAGTACATGCTAAGTGCAGTACATGCTAAGTGCAGTACATGTTAGATGCAGTACGTACTAAATACAGTACATGCTAAATGCAGTACATGCTAAATGCAGTACATGCTAAGTGCAGTACATGCTAAATGCAGTACATGCTAAATGCAGAACATTCTAAGTGCAGTACATGCTAAATACAGTACATGCTAAGTGCAGTACATGCTAAATGCAGTACATGCTAAGTGCACTACATGCTAAATACAGTACATACTAAATGCAGTACATGCTAAATACAGTACATGCTAAATGCAGTACAAATACAGTACATACTAAATACAGTACATGCTAAGTGCAGTACATGCTAAGTGCAGTACATGCTAAATGCAGTACATGCTAAATGCAGTACATGCTAAATACAGTACAAATACAGTACATACTAAATACAGTACATGCTAAGTGCAGTACATGCTAAGTGCAGTACATGCTAAATGCAGTACATGCTAAATGCAGTACATGCTAAGTGCAGTACATGCTAAATGCAGTACATGCTAAATGCAGAACATTCTAAGTGCAGTACATGCTAAATACAGTACATGCTAAGTGCAGTACATGCTAAATGCAGTACATGCTAAATGCAGTACATGCTAAGTGCAGTACATGCTAAATGCAGTACATGCTAAATGCAGAACATTCTAAGTGCAGTACATGCTAAATACAGTACATGCTAAGTGCAGTACATGCTAAATGCAGTACATGCTAAGTGCACTACATGCTAAATACAGTACATACTAAATGCAGTACATGCTAAATACAGTACATGCTAAATGCAGTACAAATACAGTACATACTAAATACAGTACATGCTAAGTGCAGTACATGCTAAGTGCAGTACATGCTAAATGCAGTACATGCTAAATGCAGTACATGCTAAATGCAGTACATACTAAATACAGTACATGCTAAGTGCAGTACATGCTAAGTGCAGTACATGCTAAATGCAGTACATGCTAAATGCAGTACAAATACAGTACATACTAAATACAGTACATGCTAAGTGCAGTACATGCTAAGTGCAGTACATGCTAAATGCAGTACATGCTAAATGCAGTACAAATACAGTACATACTAAATACAGTACATGCTAAATGCAGTACAAATACAGTACATACTAAATACAGTACATGCTAAGTGCAGTACATGCTAAATACAGTACATGCTAAATGCAGTACATGCTAAATGCAGTACATACTAAATACAGTACATGCTAAGTGCAGTACATGCTAAGTGCAGTACATGCTAAGTGCAGTACGTACTAAATACAGTACATGCTAAGTGCAGTACATACTAAATACAGTACGTACTAAATACAGTACATGCTAAATGCAGTACATGCTAAATACAGTACGTGCTAAATACAGTACATGCTAAATACAGTACATGCTAAGTGCAGTACATGCTAAATGCAGTACATGCTAAGTGCAGTACATGCTAAGTACAGTACATGCTAAATGCAGTACATGCTAAGTGCAGTACATGCTAAGTGCAGTACATACTAAATACAGTACATGCTAAGTGCAGTACATGCTAAATGCAGTGCATACTAAATACAGTACATACTAAATACAGTACATGCTAAGTGCAGTACATGCTAAATGCAGTACATGCTAAATACAGTACATGCTAAGTGCAGTACATGCTAAATGCAGTACATGCTAAATACAGTACATGCTAAGTGCAGTACATGCTAAATACAGCACATGCTAAGTGCAGTACATGCTAAATGCAGTACATACTAAATACAGTACATGCTAAATACAGTACATACTAAATACAGTACATACTAAGTGCAGTACATGCTAAATACAGTACATGCTAAGTGCAGTACATGCTAAGTGCAGTACATGCTAAATACAGTACATGCTAAGTGCAGTACATGCTAAATGCAGTACATACTACATACAGTACATGCTAAGTGCAGTACATGCTAAGTGCAGTACATACTAAATACAGTACATACTAAGTGCAGTACATACTAAATACAGTACATACTAAGTGCAGTACATGCTAAATACAGTACATACTAAGTGCAGTACATACTAAATACAGTACATACTAAGTGCAGTACATACTAAATACAGTACATACTAAGTGCAGTACATACTAAATACAGTACATACTAAGTGCAGTACATGCTAAATGCAGTACATGCTAAATACAGTACATACTAAGTGCAGTACATGCTAAATGCAGTACATACTAAGTGCAGTACATACTAAATGCAGTATATACTAAATGCAGTGTTGTACTTGCTTGTTGTGATTATATGGGGAGATTACCTGCCCTCATCCCCCCCTGAAATTAACGCCCCATGTGTGTTTTTATTCCTTAGACTCTTAAATATGTGGATTTCTGTGATTTATTGAACATGGTTGATTCTGGCGATTCAAATAATGTTACAGGCGAACACAGATGAGGTTTTGCCGAAAATGCAAGAATGAATTGTGATCGTCTTGGAAGCATCAGTAAGATGGCTTAAAAATTACAAACCATTCAGTAATGTTTTGCATTTTATACCATCATTGTCCAGCAAACCTGGTGTATGTTTTTTGTTTTTTTAAAGAAAACTTACATTTTATGGAAATAATGTATATAATGTTATTTCTGGCGCAAATACATGCAAATATATATTGCAAAAATAGGGTTGGCAACATATAGCTTTCCCGATTTGATTTGATTCACATGCTCTCAAAGCTGCTATTTATTATATAGGGAGCCAACTTGACAAAATTGGTTAAAAAAATAAGACTTAAAGGGGACCTATTATGCAAAGTCGAGCCTAATTATACTGAGCCTAAGTCTTACATTTTCTTCTCTCATCAAAAAAAAAAAAAATTCTCTCTTCAAAATTTTTAGCATTTGTTTCCCTTCAAAAAAAAATTTTTTTCTCACTCTTCACAATTCTTTTTTTTTTACATTTTTCTCTCTTCAAATTTTTTTCTCTCTCTTCAAATAAATGCATGCAGTACCAACCTTGGCCACCAGGTGCCACTATCAGTAAACATGTAATCTTATGATTATGAAATAATGATTCTCTGTCGCTATATAGTTGAATAATAAATGTATTATTTATTTAAGGGTTTGCAAACCTTAATCAAGACAGAATCAGGTTACATATGTCTGATATGACATTCTTTGTCATGTAACAACTGGAGTTATTTTTTTTTTGAAATTGTTGGTCTTTCTAAACACTCGTCCGTCACATGGTGGAAGTGAAGGAAAGTATTGTTGTAAGTAATCTAATTTCTGAACGAAAAGATCATGCTTTTGAAACACACTGTCTACTGCAGAAGAGAAGAGTTCCAGATGAAGAATGTCAAATAAATATCCAAATATTAAAATAACAATTCCTTTCAAACCAACAAAATAACTCCAGTTGTTACATGACAAAGAATGTCATATCAGACATATGTAACCTGATTTTGTTTTGATTAAGGTTTGCAAACCCTTAAATAAATAATAAATGTATTATTCAACTATTTAGCAACAGAGAAAGCATTCAAATCATAAGATTACATGTTTACTGATAGTGGCTCCTGGTGGCCAAGGTTGGTACTGCATGCATTTATTTGAAGAGAGAGAAAAAAAAATTTGAAGACAGAAAAAAAAAACTTTTTTGAAAAGAGAGAAAAAAATATTTTTTTTAGAGATAAAAAATGTCATACCTATCATATTGTGTCTGAAGACATGGATTTGACCACTGGACTACTTTTATGCTGCCTTTATGTGCTTTTTGGAGCTTCAAAGTTCTGGTCAACATTCACTTGCATTGTATGGACCAGCAGAGCTGAACTATTATCATTGTAACAGTGTGTGTGTGTGTGTGTGTGTGTGTGTGTGTGAGAGTGTGTGTGAGTGTGTGTGTGTGTGTGAGTGTGTGTGTGTGTGTGTGTGTGTGAGAGTGTGTGTGTGTGTGTGAGTGTGTGTGTGTGTGTGTGTGTGAGAGTGTGTGTGAGTGTGTGTGTGTGTGTGTGTGTGTGTGTGTGTGTGTGTGTGTGTGTGTGTGTGTGTGTGTGTGTGTGTGTGTGTGGCTCATCCATCGTTGCAAAACTGCTAAAAAAAACTCTACAACAAATAAATAAATGTATCAAATAACCATTCGGGAACTTCTTGGTTTATTCTCAAAGTGAGTCTCTCCCTCACCAAACTAGACCATGCAGCCTTAAAGCCCAGGGCACCCCCAGGCAGTCAAGAGCCCCTGGGCAGGGTAATCTGTCCCAAAAGTAGCCAAAAACTGTACTCAAGTAAAAGTACAATTACTTCAAAAACATAAATACTCAAGTAGAAGTAAAAGTACTAACATAAATAATTACTTGAGTAAGAATGTATCCAATTAAAAGAGTACTCAAGTAGTGAGTAACTTGTTACTTGACATAATAGACGTTTACTCCCCTATATTCCATTACATAATACACATTTAACATGTATTACAGAATTATTATTATTATTATTATTAATCGAAATTCTGTCATCATTTACCATCATGTTGTTCCAAACCCGTATGACTTTCTGTCTTCCATGCAACACAATAAGGAGATATTAGACACAATGTTTGCCTGAGTCACTATTTACTTTCAGTGAATGTTTATATATATATATATTGAAAGTGAATGGTGACTGAGACTGTCAGTCCCTAACATTCTGTCAAACATATTTTGTGTTCCACATAATACAAAGCGTCACGCTGGTTTGGAACGACACGAGTGTAGAGAAACGATGACAGAATATTAAATTATGGCTGGGCTATCACTTGAAAGGGACAGTTCCCCCAAAAATTAAAATTCTCTCATCATTTACTCACCCTCATGTCATCCCAGATGTGTAAGAAGCTCTGTAGACCAAAATTTGTTATGCTCCAAAAAGCACATAAATGCAGCATAAAAGTAATCCATAAGACTCCAGTGGTTTAATCCATGTCTTCAGAAGTGATGTTATAGGTGTGGGTGAGAAATACATCGATATTTGTCAATTTATGCTAGACAGCAGGGGGCGATATGCAGAGAAGAATGTGAATCACCACTGGAGTCTTATGGATTACCTTTATGCTGACTTATGTTTGTTTAGCTTTAAAATGTTGCCACACATTCACTTTCATTGTATGGACCAACAGAGCTGAGAAATTCCTCTAAAAATCTTCATTTGAGTTCAGCAGATGAAAGTAAGTCTCACACATCTGGGGTTGCATGAGGGTGAGTAAATGATGAGAATTGTAATTTTTGGGTGAACTGTCCCTTTAAGAGCTCTTGTCAGATCTGGATGAATTTGTCAATAATAAGAGAGGCTTGGAAACATTTTTAGTAATTATTACAGTGAATATCGAAAACGTCCCACAAGGACATTATATATAATGCTGAAATATAAACCAAGGCAAGATCACGCTTTATTAATCTTGTACTATGTCATAGCTTTTAAAGTCCGGTGTGGATTCTTACTTCAGTGTACTTACAGTTTTCAGTGTCGTAAGTGTTTAGATCATTAGTTCTGTACACTCTCTAAATGCATATGTAGGCTGCCTACGTAGGGCACCACCCCTGATCGTGGAACACTCGCTGTGTCTGAAACCGCCCCCTATCCACTATATAGTGCACTATTTCAAGTGTCCGCTATTTTGTAGGAGTGTCTGGACTCTGAGTGAGCCACTCGTCCCCTAATTTTGTTCACTCATTCTTACCCACAATGCACTCTAATTTCAAGTGTACATTTCAAGTACACTCGATGACGGTTAATTTCCCACAATCCACCACGGGGAAGCTGGGAGTTTACTGCTTCCTTCACTCCTGCAATGTTTTATTTTATTCTGAATGTAGTAAATTACGTTTTGACAAATCATGACTGGATTAAAATAACATAATAACATATAGCGAGACAAAACATACCGATACATTATAAAATGTACTCTTTATTTGATCAAATGTGTTTACTCTTAATATTAACACAGTATATATAAAAAATGACAAACAGAGTGAAGATATATTGTATTATTTTTTTATTTAATAAGAATAGCCAATAAGCCCCAAGTATTTTAAAATGTCATATGTGACGTCATTTCTGCACCAGCCCCAGAGCTCCGACACTCTCGTCCGAATTCACTCATTTCGTTCACTTACTGCTGAGATACAGTGCACTAACTGCCATTCACTACTTAGGGAATAGTGAATGAGTGAACGATTGCGGACACAGCCACTCTCGTCGCGACGATCGCCTCGCGCCCGCACATTTCACACGCACGCGCCCCGTGCACCACCTCGCTGTGCACGCGCAGAAATGCCGTCTGTTCGCGCTCCCGTTGTCGATCACTTAAACTGATTTTTTTAACTGATGTCATTAGAGCCCAGTTACAGAATCACCCTGAAAATGACCATCTCATTACACAGAAAAGCCCGCGTTAGAATTACCGCCAAAATTTACCTCAGCGTGCTGCCTAAAGTTGGAGCTGTGACTTTAATCATGAAATATCCGCTTGTCTTGGTGTTAAATGAAGGCATTACATTACGAAATTATTCTTTTTTTTACTGTGTGGAGCGAAGAAAGTGTTTCACTTTGAAGAGTTTGATGCTGCTGCTTTTGACAGTCTCATCACTCAAGCGGAAGCGTCTCATCGCGCGCAGCTGTGAACTTCCGCTCTCGTAAAAGTCCCATTCAATAATCTCTCAATAAATTACACATGAACTCTAATGAAACCCAGTAATGTAGCGACAGTAACGCCACACATTGTGAAGAAGTAAAAGTAAAAATAAATAATTACAAATTTACTTGAGTGAGAGTAAAAAGTACCCCCTTTTAAACCTACTCTAAAATTAAAATTTCCCCCAAAATGTTAAATGTAAATGTAACGGAGTAAATAAAACGTGTTACTACCCACCTCTGATTAAGGATTACATTTTGTGCATACCTATAAACTTGTCTTTGTCAGTGCATTTATCCCCTTTCTCTCCTTGTTGAAAGTTATCGACACACCTGGAGTCGTGAGTTTGAATCCAAGATGTGCTGAGTGACTCCAGCCAGGTCTCCATAGCAACCAAATTGGCCCAGTTGCTAGGGAGGGTAGAGTCACATGGGGTAACCTCCTCGTGGTGGTGATTAGTGGTTCTCGCTCTCAATGGGGCAGGTCACACAGTTATTTATGGTAAGCACAACATTAATAAGCAATAATGTAGTTTAATGAGATGTTAAGCCACTGAATGTGATGCTGTTCAAATAATCAACATGAAACTGAACATTTGTGCATGTTTTATCTGTAATTACTCACATCTGCTGCAAATGATCCTTGTTATGAGGCAAAGAGGAAGCACATGTATCTCGAGCGTACTGTTTGCTTTCACTGTCATGGGAATAATGTGGCTTGGAAATCGTCTCATTACAGATAAATGATGAGCACTCACGTCACACTAACAGAATGATGGAATGAATGAAGTATATATTGTTTGCTAACGACTTATTAGTATTTAAAATGGGTGCAGTAGACTCACTTCACCGTTACAGAACATTGTGATGTCTAGATGACTGGGTCAGAGCATCTTTAAAACAGCAGGTCTTCCCAAATTCCCCAGATCTCAATCAGATTGAGCATTTATGGGATGTGCTGGACTAACATGTCTGATCATGGAAGCCTAATATCGCAACTTACAGGACTTAAAGTATCTGCAACCAGACATCACAAGACACCTTCAGAGGTCTTGCGGAGTCCATGCCTCGATGGGTCAGAGCGGTTTTGGTGGCACAAGGGGGACCTACACTATATTAGGCAGGTGGTATTAATGTTGTGGCTGAACAGTGTGTATACACACACACACACACACACACACACACACACACACACTCTCACACACACACACACACACACACACACACACACACACACACACACACACACACACACACACACACACACACACACACACTCACACAAGAATCTCGTAAAGTCCTTGGATTCATCCAAGAAATGTTTAAAAATGTGCAAGCGCTGTAATACAGAACACAGCCACACGGGGTCAGTATTGTCTCAATACAGGACTTGATTGGAAAACCTTGAACATGTTTCACTTTCTCTAGTTTATTTAATTTGTTTCTTACAATGTCTAAGCAACCAAACACAGTATATACATTATCAAAAGTGAATTTTCATTTTTTGTTTTTGTCTGAAAAGTCATGAACGTTTCTGCGACACCTCAAATGATGTGGTGTGTTTTAACCTTCAGTGGTGAAAATTAGATTTGAGCATTATTTTCACAATAGAATAGCTAAGTGTAGTATTTTAGGTATGCTATCTTAAAAAAAAATATATATATATATATATATATATATATATATATATAAATATATATATATATATTTTTTTCTCACTTTTTAATAATTACAGCTTGATTGGAAATGAAATAAAATACAAAATATTCTGTTCACAAGTGATAACTTTGATTTAAATGTTTCTAATATTTCATATCAAGCATGCTCTTTACTGACAGTCTGACACTGTCATGTCCTTCGTAAGCAAGTAGCAGTACAACTAACTTTTGCAAAAACTTTATTAGGGGCACAGCTGTTTGTTGGAGTGGAAATGACACAATCTTACAATATTGAAATTAATTCTTTATTTTACTCTTTTACTTTTCTTGTATTAAACTGTTCTGTGTTTCATTAAATAAGCTAAAGTCAACATGTGACTTTCTAAAATAATATTTATTTTTATTATATGATGAGGACCTAGAATATCAGTAACAAGGTATTTTTGACGTGCAGTTCACAGTATGGCCAGAAGATGTCGCTGTTTCCCACTAAATAACTGGAGACGGTGCGCAATATACAAGCTTTTCTGTTTGAGTGTTTGTTTGTTTGTTTGTCTTTTCCTGGAACATTAACATGCTTTTTTTAAAAAAAATAAGTAAAAGTTTGATCAAAACGGGTTTTAGGACACAATGCACACACTAGTCAAACTTAATTTAAAGGGAAGCTGAAAAAGTCAAACGTTGCAATGAATAAAGCAGCAACACCAATAAAACCACAAACCCTCATTACTGTAATTATAACCAACATATTCTTTTCAAAATAAATTATATGTAGCTAATATAAGATATAGGCTAGACATAATTATAATAACAGTAATCAGGGTAATAAACCATTGTGAGAATGTGGAGAAACAGATAATCAGTTCTTCCAATAAATTGTTATTAAATGTGTGAAGTGTTATCGGTCGTTTGACACAATTAGGCCTATTATTATTATTGTAATAATAATTATATCTAATCTGAAACCCAAACGCGAATGTTTTATGAGGTGCAACACGAGACCGTTTATTATTCATGTTTTCTGAAATGAAGATATTTGTTAATAACACACAAGTCAAAGCGTGCTGATATTGACTTCTGATTTATTCATCACAAATAATGCAATATATCTATAATTTAGCATTTGCTAACTATAGTGTAAATATAATGATTTTGCACGGCAGGATTGCACAAATCTTGATTCATAGAAAGTCATGAGAACCTTTAAACAAGTTAGGCTATACAAATAATATTAAATAATATTACTACTAATAATAATGATAATAACAACAACAACATCAGTAATAATAATCATCATGATTCAGTCCAGATGAGGTTGAATACGATGTGCATGAAAATACAGATGAACTCAGTAATGAAACGTAAAATTAAATTATGCAATTTTAAATATATATATTTATTAACATTTTGGACAGTTTGAGGCTATTAGGGTGGGGCGATATGATCAAATAAAGTGTCAATTAATAATGTATAAATGAAGACAAAATCAGTCTAATTATCCCAAACACACGAGACATAAATACTTTTATAATTAGCTTAGAATAAATAATAATAATAATCATCATCATCATGATTCAAGACCCGTATTATTAATATGGAGAAATGTGTAAAGTCATCGCCATATTTCAGACAGTGCTCGCGCATTTTTCCTTTCTTGTCGTTTTGATGAAGGTCTAAATAATGTTGAACCCTTTTAAATTTCACCATGCTCATAATTCACCCGTTCATTCTCACAGCTCCATAAAACATGAATGCTGCACTTAAATAGATGATCTGTGTCTCTGTGTGCGTTTACAATTCACATATAGAATATATAGAATATATGCACAAAACACCAAATAAAAGAGCTGGAGAATAGACATAACAACTCACACATTACAGCGAGTCTCGTGTCCTATATATGCATGATTATAACAGCAATAATATTCATGCATATTTACAAGCAGCGCGCCAAAGTACATGTTAAGTCCACTGCATTCATGCATTAGTGTAACAGCTCGTACTGTTAATAATAATAGCACAAGAACACTGTAATGTGAAGTGTGCATGTCAGACTGATGAGGGTCGAGTCTGAAAAAGACCTGGAGAAATGTCTCTCGTGAGGAAATGCTTGTGGCCTGACTGTGGGTTGATATGATCAGCATCAATGACACTCAGTGAACTGTAGAGAATCAGATGCACTGTTGAAGATATATATATATATATATAAGCATGCATCTCCAAGATAAACTCTTACAAAGCAATACATAGCTCATTTAATCCAATATTGTAGCCTCGTAAAATACGGGTTTAACCCAAATGCACTGCGAGACAGATATTGTGTCATTATATTCAAGAGTTCAGTTGTTGGTTTATTTTAGTAACAATCCAGCCAGTGGTCTCGCGACCATTAAATGCATGCACTAAATCAGTGCAATCATATTAAATAATGAAGTTATGCGTTATAATAACCGGAGCATTTAAAATCATTAGATAAATCGCGTTTGATGCACTTCAACTGTAAAATGCAATAAGTTGACATTACTTATAATAAGCATGTAAAGCGATTGCCTTAATAAAATCAAGCAGGCTAAAAATACTCGTTTGGATCAAGTGGACTATTTCTATTTCACTCGACTTGAGCCATTTAAAAAAATTTTTTTGCAATTAATTTTTTAATGCAATTAATTAGCATGCTTTTTAAAGTAAGGTTAACTAATTATATTAGTGCACAAGCTGTTCAATAATGAAATGGAAGTATTAGATAATGTTATTGTCTGTTATTGCCGTATGCATGCAGCGATGACAATCACAATGAAACGCGTGTAAATGGTTGACGCGTGTAAATAATAGCCTAATAATAATAATAATAATAATAATAAAAACAGTAAAACTATAGTACGATGTTCTGCGCCTCGATCTCATTATGTCATTACATATACAGCACAGTTGTGGAGGTTAATGTACTTACTCTGTCAGCGGGAATGGCTCATATAGTAAACGTGTCTATTTTGTCAAATCTCGAAAGAATGATTTCTACTGTGCGACGCGTCATTAAAGCGCTTGATGGAGTGCGGCTTTTGTCCCAGAGACGCGCGTGCAAATGTGCCGCTGCGCATCCTCCAATCAGAGAGCGGCGTCACTTAGCGTCTTCCAATGGGTGACTCGCGTTCGCAGGTGGCGGCGCGGTTATCAGCTCGTCCCGCTGCGCACATCACAGCGACAGTCCATTCACCGCGGAACGGCGAGTCACATGCGGGCTATCGAAGCACTCACAGCGGGCGTGAGATCTCCCGACGGCCGCCGGCTGGATTCAGGACGCTTGTGAATCTCCCAGACCCCGAGGAACACTTTTGATTTTGCATGGGACAACATTGCGCTTTTTAAAACTTTTTTTAAAACAAGATCGCTCTGGTCTGATTTCGCTCCCCTTGGATAAGTTGTCAAGTTGTGGGCACTAAACTTTGCGTAAGGTGCACTCTTCTCCTTTGCGTGCTAATTTTGTTATTTCTTTCATAGCGGTTTATCCTGCGGTTCATGCGCACCAATGTTAGCTGTCGGGCAGATGGATCCTAACAGGCAGAGTGCTTTCGTCCTGGGCAGTACTCCACTGGCTGCACTGCACAACATGGCCGAGATGAAGACCTCTTTATTCCCGTACACCCTGCAGAACCCCGCGGGGTTCAAGGCTCCTTCTCTGACCAATCTGAACTCCCAGATCCCGTTGGGAACGCCACATGGAATAAGCGATATATTGGGGAGACCCATCACCGCAGCTGGACAGTTTCTCACGGGCTTTCCCAGGATCAACGGGTTGGCCACATCGGCCGGGATGTACTTTAACCCCGTGTCCCGATATCCCAAACCCTTGACGGAGTTGCCCGGGAGAGCGCCCATTTTCTGGCCGGGAGTGATGCAGGGCTCGCCGTGGAGAGACCCGCGTGTGCCCTGTCCGGGTGAGTTTTCCTGCTCTAAATGATGTCTAGAAGCATCTTAGACAGTTTGCCAAATAATGTAATGCCACTTTTGGAAAGAGAGATGTGTTGTTTTCTCACTCAATGATACAAACGAGCATCTGTGCCACTTGTTCGTCGGATCATGGCACATGCCAACCGTTTAAAAACAAGCATGTAACGCAATTTACATACTTAACGTCTCTTTCTGTCTCTTATTTTCTTCAGGTCAAGCAAACATGATGCTGGACAAAGATGGCAAGAAGAAACATTCCCGACCAACTTTTTCAGGACAGCAGATTTTCGCCCTGGAAAAAACCTTCGAGCAGACCAAATATCTGGCGGGTCCGGAGAGAGCGCGGCTGGCATATTCCCTGGGCATGACGGAGAGCCAAGTCAAGGTAAAGAACACTTTAAAATAGAAAATGTGTATATATATCCACATCATGTAGGCTATTTCATTTATTTATTATTAGTATTTCATTTAAAAGTAAATATGAGACATTTGGAAAGTTATTTGTAGACGATATGAAGTTACAAATAATAATAATAATAATTTAAAGATTTACGCATGACAATTTCGTTACATATTTCCATCAAACTTCATTGTTTAGTCTTTGATATTTTTAGATTTATTCATTTAATATTGCTAAAGGCATTTTCAACACATTTCCTGAAACATTAATTCAATTTGATGGATTGTTATAATCGTGTTTTAATGAAATCGAAATGCGTAATTCGTAAAATGTGCTGTAACATTAATTTGTAACGTTGTAATGAAAATTAATGGGGCAAATCTAATAATTGAACAAGTTTGCCGACAATATTAAACACACTGAAGCATTGCACACGCTGTCCAGTGCACATGTATTGATTTAATATCTGACCGCTTCTCGTTTAAATTAAAGTTCAGTGCATTGAAGAAGAGGATATTTAAGCATGTCCCCCTCATGTCCTCTCTTCAGGTGTGGTTTCAGAACAGAAGAACCAAATGGAGGAAGAGACACGCGGCTGAAATGGCCACAGCCAAAAAGAAACACGATTCCGAGACGGAGAAGATGAAGGAGAGCTCGGACAACGAGGATGATGATGATGATGAATACAACAAACCTCTGGACCCGAACTCCGACGACGAGAAAATCTCAAGACTGTTAAAAAAGCACAAGGCGAGCAACCTGTCCCTCATCAGCCCCTGTAGCAACAGCTCGGACACTTTGTGATGATACTGAGACTCTTCATCATCATCATCATCATCATCATCATCATCATCAGCCTCAGGCTCTTCTGGAGAAATGGGGCAGAATTAAGCAGGGTATAAACACACTCTGAATGCAACTGTACAGTTAGAAGTGGATGTGAGATGTATATATATGTTTTTTATTGAGTAAATTATGTTATTAAAGCATCACGAGACGTGCCAACTCCCCCTCATCTTCATCATCATGTTCATCATCATCTTCATCATCACAGGTCAATTGAAGATGATTTTTGGTTGAGTCGCAGAAGCATTGGGACAGTGTGTTATTTGGGAAACAGGAACACGAGTGTATAAAGTCGGTGTTGTAAATGATGTGAATAGAATTTGTTTTAACAGTGTCTCTTTTGGCCGCTTGTGCTTTCGATGGATGGACTTTATGTTTGACCTCACAACACGAGAAATAGAAAATATGGATGAGAAATATCGACGAGGAGAATATTATTGCTTCCGTGATGAAGGAAGAAAAAACTTTGTATTATCAATAAATTATTTAACAAGCCAATGTTTTAATGATGTCTTTGTCTTTTATAATGTATGTTTGTTTACGGTTGTTTCACACACACACACACACACACACACACACACACACACACACACACACACACACACACACACACACACACACACACACACACACACTGTATGTGTCGCATTATGTGTGATGTGCTGTTTGGCCATTACATGTTTAAACGCGCATTATATTTTGAACAATTACAACAATTATACTAATAATTAATCCTAATTACAGTAATGTAGTATTTTATTTGTAAGTTCATTTACAGATATGTAGGGTAACATTTTAAATGACATTTTTCGATTTTTGTTTTTTATTTAAATTTATTCGCGGTCAAAAGCGGAATTTCACAGTTCAGTTTATTTATTTATTTATTTATTTATTTAATTACTGGCCACTTAAGACATTTTAAGGGATTTTATGTCCATCTGAACTTTCTTACACATAATGACCTCGGACTGTAGATAAGATCATTATTTTTATCGCTTTACGAGTTTGAACTCGGCAAAAAAAAATAAAAAAAAATGTGCAATATTTTTTTAGACAAATGGCAAAAAGAAAAGTGCAAAATGTTTAAAACAAATGCAAACAAATGTAAAATAATTTTGTTTTTAAACAAATGCAAAAAAAAAAAGTGCAAAAATTGTAAAACAAATGCACAAAAATGTAAAATAATTTTCAATTTTGTTTAAACAAATGCAAAAAAAGTGCAAAACAATTATTATATTTTTTTAAAAACAAATGCAAAAATAATAAATTAAAAAAATGCAAAAAAAAAAAAAAACTTCTCTCACGTATTATCTGCAATATAAAGTAAATCACAACCGCAGTTGATATCCCGACAGTCCATAAACAGACGCTCTATAAGGATTGTACAAATGAATGTTTAATAAGTGTTGTCTGAACATTATGATACATGTGTGAGACTGTTTTGCAATTGTCATGTGATGACACAAGTGTCTTTCCACGCATGCGATTTTCTCCTGAGACATTTTAAGCAGGACGTCCTGGAGCTGGCCATTCCGTC
>NC_068299.1:971951-974451 GCF_025860055.1 Xyrauchen texanus | reverse complement strand
TCGGACTGCACTGGTCACGCTGTAGATTCAAAAGAACCGACTCATAAAGAGTCATTTGTTCGGGAGTCGGACTACACTGGTCACGCTGTAGATTCAAAAGAGCCGACTCATAAAGAATCATTTGTTCGGGAGTCGGACTACACTGGTCACGCTGTAGATTCAAAAGAACCGACTCATAAAGAGTCATTTGTTCGGGAGTCAGACTACACTGGTCACGCTGTAGATTCAAAAGAACCGACTCATAAAGAGTCATTTGTTCGGGAGTCGGACTGCACTGGTCACGCTGTAGATTCAAAAGAAATGACTCATAAAGAGTAATTTGTTCAGGAGTCGGACTACACTGGTCACGCTGTAGATTCAAAAGAACCGACTCATAAAGAGTAATTTGTTCAGGAGTCGGATTACACTGGTCACGCTGTAGATTCAAAAGAACCGACTCATAAAGAGTCATTATTTCAGAACTGGACTACACTGGTCACACTGTAGATTCAAAAGAACCGACTCATAAAGAGTCAGTTGTTTGGGAGTCGGACTACACTGTTCACACTGTAGAATAAAAGAACCAACTCATAAAGAGTCATTTGTTCGGGAGTCGGACTGCACTGGTCACCCTGTAGATTCAAAAGAACCGACTCATAAAGAGTCATTTGTTCGGGAGTCGGATTACACTGGTCACGCTGTAGATTCAAAAGAACCGACTCATAAAGAGTCATTTGTTCGGGAGTCAGGCTACACTGGTAACGCTGTAGATTCAAAAGAACCAACTCATAAAAAGTCATTTGTTTGGGAGTCGGACTACACTGTTCACCCTGTAGATTCAAAAGAACCGACTCATAAAGAGTCATTATTTCTGAAGTTGGACTGCACTGGTCACCCTGTAGATTCAAAAGAACCGACTCATAAAGAGTCATTTGTTTGGGAGTCGGACTACACTGGTCACACTGTAGATTCAAAAGAACTGACTCATAAAGAGTCATTTGTTCAGGAGTCGGACTACACTGATCACACTGTAGATTCAAAAGAAACGACTCATAAAGAGTAATTTGTTCGGGAGTCGGACTACACTGGTCACGCTGTAGATTCAAAAGAAACGACTCATAAAGAGTCATTTGTTCGGGAGTCGGACTACACTGGTCACGCTGTAGATTCAAAAGAAACGACTCATAAAGAGTCATTTGTTCAGGAGTTGGACTACACTGGTCACGCTGTAGATTCAAAAGAAATGACTCATAAAGAGTCATTTGTTCAGGAGTTGGACTACACTGGTCACACTGTAGATTCAAAAGAAACGACTCATAAAGAGTCATTTGTTCGGGAGTCGGACTACACTGATCACACTGTAGATTCAAAAGAGCCGACTCATAGGAGTCATTTGTTCGTTAATCAGAGTAAATGGGTCATGCATGTTATTGTGATGGAGATTCAAAAGAACCGACTTATAAGAGTACAATCCCAGTTCCGAAAAAGTTGGGACAGTGTGAAAAATGCTAATGAAAACAAAAAGGAGTGATTTGTAAATTATATATGAAAGACAAAGTATCATGAAAATTTAATAAACGTAGATTATATGACTTGCTCTTTTCTAAGCGACATGAGGGTGGATCATTTTCACAACTCTGTTCTCGTGAGCGTCGACTCTTTCCTTGCTCGCAGCCAGATTAATGTTTCACGAAGCACTGCTATAATTCACCGCTCTGCTGTTAATGTCACTGCTTGTTTTGACCAACACGGTTTTCCGCTTTTATCTTGTGCGATTCAATCATGTGAGCCTTCCCTAGCGCCACGGCAGTTGAGCCCCTGTCCTTCGTCGCCTGTCGCGCCCGTCCGGCCGTTATCTTGTTCTACGCAATGACAAATAAGTGACAAGCCAAACACTGGTTCATTGAGACGGGCTGTTTAATGACGGTCGTATAAACTGTGAACACAAAGAGGCTAAAGGCAAACGCAGATAAGACATGCGCTATTAATGAGCTGAGGTCAGAGGTCGCGTCATGTATTAAAGCACAGAGGAAGTCACAGAATCGTGGGATTGGACAGAACCTGAGCTGTCAATCACAGGTAGTGTTACATGATGAATCAGATGTGTGCTTTTGTGTGTCGTTATCAGTGAACGCACCTGCAAACTTTCATTCACAAATACTCACTTTAGTTGTGCAACAGGAAGAACGTGACTTTCTGAAATGTTCAGATGATCTTTATTTATTTGAGATGGTTAAGTGAAAAGGGGACCGGAAATGATTGTGGAGAGTAGGCAAAAGGGTCGAGACGCAATAATAAGTAACTGTAATCAGAGTATTCCTTCCAGTAATCCAGTTACAGTTACTGCTCTTACTTTCATTACACATACAATCAATATAAACCTTAAAACTAAGGTCTAATAATGAATACTGTCCTAATTAAAATGATTGTGCTGCCTTTCATTTGGTTGTTCTGAACAATGTGAAGTTTATCTTTAACCTCGTACGACCCTGTGCCCAAAAAAAAGCAACTTATTGTAAAA
>NC_068299.1:959451-961951 GCF_025860055.1 Xyrauchen texanus | reverse complement strand
GGGTGGTTGCCAGGGTGATGCTAGGTGGTTGTTAGGATGTTCTGGTAGGTCACTAGTGTGTTGGCTGGTGGTTGCTAGGGTGTTCTAGTTGGTCACTAGAGCATTGCTAGGTGGTTGCTATGGTGTTCTGGGTGGTCGCTAGGGTGTTGCTTAGGTGTTCTAACTGGTTGCCAGGTGGTTGCTAGGCAGTTACTAGGGTATTCTCGGTGGTTACTAGGCAGTTGCTATGGTATTCTGTGTGTTTTCTAAGACATTGCTAGACAGTTGCAAGGGTGTTCTATGTGGTTGCTAAGGAATTGTGAGACAGTTACTAGGGTGCTCTGCATGGTCACTAGGGCATTGCTAGCTGGTTGCTAGGCAGTTGCTAGGGTGTTCTGGTTGAATGCTAGAGCATTGCTAGGTGGTTTCAAGGGTGAACTGGTTGGTCGCTAGAGCATTGCTAGATGGTTGCTAGGTAGTTGCTATGGAATTCTTGGTGGTTGATAGGACATTGCTAGACAATTGCAAGGGTGTTCTGGGTGGTCACATGGGTGTGTTACTTAGGTGTTCTAACTGGTTGCCAGGTGGTTGCTAGGCAGTTTCTAGGGTATTATAGGTGGTTGCTAGGCAGTTGCTATGGTATTCTGGGTAGTTTCTAGGACATTGCTAGACAGTTGCAAGGGTGTTCTATGTGGTTGCTAAGGAATTGTGAGACAGTTGCTAGGGTGCTCTGCATGGTCACTAGGGCATTGCTAAGTGGTTGCTAGGCAGTTGCTAGGGTGTTCTGGTTGGACGCTAGAGCATTGCTAAGTGGTTGCTAGGGTGTTCTGGGTGGTCACTAGGGTGTGTTGCTTAGGTGTTCTAACTGGTTGCCAGGTGGTTGCTAGTGTATTCTAGGTGGTTGCTAGGCAGTTGCTATGGTATTCCGGGTGGTCTCTAGGACATTGCTAGACCGTTGCAAGGGTGTTCTATGTGGTTGCTAAGGAATTGTTAGACTGTTGCTAGGGTGCTCTGCATAGTCACTAGGGCATTGTTAGCTGGTTGCTAGGCAGCTGCTAGGGTGTTCTGGTTGGTCACTACAGCATAGCTAGGTGGTTGCAAGGGTGAACTGGTTGGTCGCTAGAGCATTGCTAGGTGGTTGCTAGAGTGTTCTGGGTGGTTGATAGTCAGTTGATTAGGTGTTCTAACTTGCCAGGTGGGTGCTAGGCAGTTGCTAGAGTATTCTAGATGGTTTCCAGGTAGTTGCTATGGAATTCTTGGTGGTTGATTGGACATTGCTAGACAGTTGCAAGGGTGTTCTGGGTGGTCACATAGGTGTGTTACTTAGGTGTTCTAACTGGTTGCTAGGCAGTTGCTAGGGTATTATAGGTGGTTGCTAGGCAGTTGCTAGAGTATTCTAGATGGTTTCCAGGTAGTTGCTATGGAATTCTTGGTGGTTGATTGGACATTGCTAGACAGTTGCTAGGGTGTTCTGGGTGGTCACATGGGTGTGTTACTTAGGTGTTCTAACTGGTTGCCAGGTGCTTGCTAGACAGGTGCAAGGGTGTTCTATGTGGTTGCTAAGGAATTGTTAGACAGTTGTTAGGGTGTTCTGGGTGGTCACTAGGGTGTTCGTCTCTCATCAACCTGTGAAACTGGCTTTTAGAGAACTTACTGAGAGGATGTGAAACAATGTAACAATGTCATCTCAACATCATGTTCGATCAGTCTGAGCTCTACAGTAGTTAATGCAAGACATTTTCATCTGTCAGTTTGAAAGAGATTTCACTAGTGATTGAGAGACAGCTTCACTAGTGTTCGTAAGAGGCTTTTCAACAATTATGGGCTACATGGCTCCTCATAGTAGAGGAGTTGAGTACTCCTATAGATGTTCTCTCTAAAGCATCTATATGAGGTTCTATAGGTGCTGTAGGTGCTCATACCTGGGAGGAAATGAGATCTGCAGCTCATGAAGATGGTCTTTGAAGGTGGACAGCTCCTTATCATACTGTAAAAGCTAAAGAAACAAAGAGAGTAAATATATATACCATGAGCTCATTAACATATGACCACATACATTTACATATAGACACCAGTTCAGTTCACAGCAACTGGACCCTCCCCGTTAAACATCAACCAATCATAGGAGAGGTCATTTACATATTTACAAATCTCAAACAGAGATTAAAACAGCCTGTTACATTGTAAGAATCAGAGAGTGGTTAGCCAATCAAAACATAGTAGCAGTCGACTTTAGTTTCCTTAATTAAACTCTAGTTTACTTGTAATTATTAGAAAGAGAGAGAGAGAGAGAGAGAGAGAGAGAGAGAGAGAGAGAGAGAGAGAGAGAGACAGTATATGGGTAAGCAAAACTACATTTTTACTGTTATGGTGCAATAAATGCAACAAAAGTGATGAATATGAGCTCTTTTGTGAGGCGTATCTAAACAGAATTAAGATGTGACTGTCAGTGTGTGTGTGTGTGTTTCACGTATGACAGTTCAGGAATAGTGTGTAGTGTGTGTTCATCAATCATCCTGCA
>NC_068299.1:941951-951951 GCF_025860055.1 Xyrauchen texanus | reverse complement strand
AATATCTGATATAATTAAATTTTTTACTATTTGGTTTTAATGACACACAAAACGCTTCTGAAGTTAAACCAAAATGGCAAAACATCTATCTCTCTTCATTTCTCAGTATGTGTTGACCTTAAAGAGTGTGTGCTCGGTTAAATTCCCCTTTGTCGACTCTTTTAACAATTAGTTAAACATTCGACCATCTGTGTTTGAGTTGAGTTGAATGAGGTAATCTGTGATGTGGCCGTTCCCAGCGCACACCGCCGAGCCTGAGAACTCATTGAAATTCAAAGCACAGATTAGTTAATCAGGTCAAGCCAATAAAACCGCGAGGAGGAAAAAAAAACCCTTTGGAGAGAAATGTCACAAATAGGCGGTCGGAGCCACAGAAGCCCATCGGATCAGAACAAACAGAGGGGAACCCCCCCCATCCCCACCCCGCACTCCCAAACCGCTTAAGATGCTTTCTAAAGAGGGAACAAATCGCTCCATTTTTCAGTCATTTGGTCCCTCAGAGCGGCGGGACCCCTACATTAATGCGATTTGCTCTCATTAAGCTGATTTGGTAATGAACCCCCCCCCCTTCAAAAAGGCTCAAGACACTGATATCTGCCCTGTCAAGAGCCTCAAGCAGCTCAAATCCTCATTTCACTCTTTTATTCACATGTACAGTGCTGTCCAAAAGTCCACTTCTAACATGTAGGACTAATAATAATCAAATTTTAACTTTTGAAATCGAGCATGAACTGCCCGTTTAAGGTCCTGCCAATAGTGTTGTCAAAAATACCCCGGTACCAAGTCGGTACTCAAACCAAAAATTATTTACGATACCACAATTTCTGAAGGTACCGGGGTACCGAGTACTGGGTCTACCCGCTACCCGTGCAGAGGCGGGAACTTTCGAAATGTGGAAATGAAAAGTGGAAAAAGCAAGTTTGATGAAAAGTGAAACATCACAGATCAGCAAAAACCTGTTTGTGAACGCTGCTTCACAATGTTCTGACGAGAGGAAACACGTCAAACTTAATAAAGACAGACAGACGGATTAATTCAAGTAAATAAAGCAGGCGAGTTTAAAACATATTAGCATTTGCATTAGCGCTGAAACGTTTAGTCGACATTATCCACATCGTCAAATACAAAACTGTCGAGAGAAATGTTTGTTGTCGAATCGTCGTTTGATCTCATTTAACATGAATGACATTAAACTGTGACGGTGACGCGCGAGAGCAGCACTTCAGAATCACACCGATCACAGATGCACTCCAAACTTTCACCGTTTATTTCATGTAGATCCCAAATTATCAGGGAATGATTAAAGTACATTCAGGAGCATGTCCCGTTGTGGAATCAGCGGAGGCGGAGCTCTTTAAAGAAACATCCCGGCGTTATATCTTAATATATTATAGCTTTATTAAAGTTCAGATAATACAGACGCAGCTCATGTTAATAACTATAAACTCTGAAACGGTCTCTGTGTGAGACTCTTCTGTGAGTCGTGTGAATGTCCCGATCTCAGGGGGAGAGACTGAAACTGCACCGGCTGAGAGAGACTCTGTCACGGGACGCTCGTCCCTCCAGCGCACACGCTTAATGCAGCTCGATTACAACTTATTTCATCAGAATATATATATATATGTGTCACTGTGCATTTCTTATCATGAAGAAAATATGCAGCTTTATTAATAAGAGAGAGTTTGCACATTAGTTTGAAATTGTTTTTTATTGATTCTGTTGTGTGTTTGTTTATTTAGGATTTTTTTTAGTACTTGGTAAAAACTTTAATTAAAAGTTGCAAAAGTTGAAGAAATCTTATATAAGTGTTCAAAAATACTTAAAGCACATTGTTCAGTTTTGTTATAATTCTAAAATAATATATTTAAATGAAAGTGTTGCTCAATGGCATATTTCTGTTCTTAGTTCTGCTGCTGATGTTTTGTTGACTTTGTTAATAAAAGAGTGTTCAGTAGCATGTTTTTGCTTTGGTACTGAAAATGGTATCGAGTACGGTGAAATTTCACTGGTATTGGTACTGACTACTGAAATGTTGGTACCGTGACAACACTAGCTGCCACAGCATCTCAATCAGGACTTTGACTAGGACACTCCAAAACTTTAATTTAGCTTCTTTTGAGTCATTCAGAGGTGGACTTACTCCTGTGATCATTGTCTTGCTGCAGAATCCAGTTGCTTCAACTCACGGACTGATGACGGGACGTTCTCCTTTAGGAGCAGAATTCATGTTTTTCTCAATTATTGCAGCAAAGCATCCCGACACATCACACCACCACCATCATGCTTGACCGTAGGTATGATGCTCTTTTGTGGAATTATGGGTTTGATTTACGGCAGATTTAACGGGACCCCTGTCTTCCAAACAGTTTTACTTTCCACTCATCAGTCCACAGATCATCAAGGACTGTTTTGGCAAAATTCAGACGAGTGTTAATGTTCTTCTGAGTTAGTGGTGGTTTACATTTACATTTATGCATTTGGCAGATGCTTTTATCCAAAGTGACTTACAGAGCACTTATTACAGGAACAATCCCCCCGGAGCAACCTGGAGTTAAGTGTCTTACTCAAGGACACAATGGTGGTGACTGTGGGGATTGAACCAGCAACCTTCTGAGTACCAATGTATTATACAGAGCACTTATTACAGGGACAATCCCCCCGGAGAAACCTGGAGTTAAGTGTCTTACTCAAGGGCCCAACAGTGGCATCTTGGTGGTGCTGGAGCTTGAACCCCCAACCTTCTGGTCAGTAACCCTGAGCCTCAACCACTGAGCCACCACTGCCCCTTGGTAAATATGAGGTGGTGTTCTCCTCGGCACTCTTCCATGGATGGCATTATTGCGGTCCGCGAGTGGGGACTGGACTCCCCAACTGCCTGGAGCGATGGAGCCGCTGCCAGGGGCGGAGGAGAGCCCTGCCATCCCCCAGAAACGCGGAGGGGTCGGAGGAAGACCGCCCTCCACGAGGGGAGGAGGGAAGTGTTCCCCGACCGCCTGGAGTGGTAGAGCCGCTGCCAGGGGTGGAGGAGTGTCCCCACGAGTCGCCGAGAACGTGGAGGACACACCCGGTCCCTTATCAGGCTAATCAAGCCTCCGAGAGGGATAAAGGCCGATGGCAGACGGTGGTGCAACGAGAGAGAGATAGTTTATGGACATGTCCGTCGTGTGTGTTTGTTTACGTTTATTATTAAAATATTATTTATATTATCAAGCCGATTCTCGCCTCCTCCTTCCCACTGAACTCCTTTACACTGGTGCTGAAGCCCGGGAAGGAGGAGGGATGCCCGTCGCGGAGTCCTCGACACTGCCGTCCACCCAGGGGAGCGCCGCTGCCATCCGCTGTGGGAGGGAGTAGACCGACCGCCCGGACGCAGTGAACGGCTGCCGTCCGCGAGGCGAGTGGGGACTGGACTCGGAGGGGTCGGAGGAAGACCTCCGTCCACGAGGGGAGGAGGGAAGTGTTCCCCGACCGCCTGGAGCCAGGCCTGGAAAACACAAATCTAAAATTCCATGATATTTCCATGGTTTCCATGAATGTGGTACGCCTGAACTTTTCATTCAAGTTGTTTTAAAAAACTATACTGAATTAGACAAATGCAAAATATCAGACTTCTGAATGACACTATCTATTTATTCATTTTTTGAGAACTTAATAGTTACAAAATGCATTCAGTAAAAAGAAAACTTTGTATGTTGTAAGAATCTCCATTTAGACCAAACAGAGAAAACAAGACAAACTGAAAGTGTGATCATATTCAAATTAGTCTCATATGAGTTCAGCCGCTTTTCTCCTTCTGAAATTGAAAGTCAGCCAAGCAGAAAACGTGCCGCTTCAGACCACAACAGACTCGTGTAGAGTTGAAATTGTAAAAGCATCCATTGGAAGAGAACAGAACAGAACTCGGTTCACATTCACATACATTTTAGAATTCATGTGTCTTCATCAAGTAACAGAAACTGGCAGCTGCTCTCGAAACAATCCCGAAATAACCCAGTCTTGTATCATCATCATCTATTGTGCAATAATGAGCTGACTGTAAATGAGCCCACTTATTACACAGCTACATAATAAGAAAATAAACAGACATGAAATATTAATTTTGCACTAATAAATGCCATTTCAATGCACAACAGAACTCTTGAACAATGGTACATTCTGATCCTGTGTTATTAGTGTAAATCAGGTGCAGATTAACCTCAGATATTTTATATTCACAAATGAAGCCAAAAACATAATTTTGATTGTCATACTTGCACATAAAAACTTCTGCTTCCAATACTGTTCATTCACCAATCAATGAAACACACAGTGAGATGAGTAGATAGACTGATTGTTCACTTGACATGTTCACTGATGGTAAGTGATCAGATGAGACGCCTCACTGTCACAATCAACTGATTGAACACTGCTAATATCACACACACACACACACACACACACAAACACACACACAAACACACACACGCACCCACGCGCATACACACACACACACACACACACACACACACACACACACACACACACAAACACACACACACACACAAACACACACACACAAACACACACACACACACACACAAACACACACACAAACACACACACGCACGCACACACACGCACGCACGCGCACACAACATGCACACACTCTCTCACACACACACACACACAAATGCAACACAAACAGACGCACAGTAACGCACAGCCTCAAGTGACTTGTTTTAAAAACGCCCGTGCTAAAGTTTATAGTTGATTATTCTAACTGTAAGATGTTTAATACTGAACTAAATCACACGCACAGTAACGCACAGTAGTGCACTGTAACGCACATTAACGCACTGTAAACCACAGTAGCGCACTGTAACGCACATTAACGCACTGTAAACCACAGTAGCGCACTGTAACGCACATTAACGCACTGTAATGCACATTAACGCACTGTAAACCACAGTAGCGCACTGTAACGCACATTAACGCACTGTAAACCACAGTAGTGCACTGTAACGCACATTAACGCACTGTATACCACAGTAGCACACTGTAACGCACATTAACGCACTGTAAACCACAGTAGTGCACTGTAACGCACATTAACGCACTGTAAACCACAGTAGCGCACTGTAACGCACATTAACGCACTGTAAACCACAGTAGTGCACTGTAACGCACATTAACGCACTGTAAACCACAGTAGCGCACTGTAACGCACATTAACGCACTGTAAACCACAGTAGCGCACTGTAACGCACATTAACGCACTGTAACGCACATTAACGCACTGTAAACCACAGTAGCGCACTGTAACGCACAGTAGCGCACTGTAACGCACATTAACGCACTGTAAACCACAGTAGCGCACTGTAACGCACATTAACGCACAGTTACATTAACGCACTGTAACGCACATTAACGCACTGTAATGCACTGTAACGCACTGTAACGCACATTAACGCAGTTACATTAACGCACTGTAACGCACATTAACGCACTGTAACGCACTGTAACGCACAGTAATGCACATTAACGCACAGTTACGCACAGTAACGCACAGTAGTGCACTGTAACGCACATTAACGCACTGTAATGCACTGTAACGCACAGTAATGCACATTAACGCACAGTTACACACTGTAACGCACAGTAGTGCACTGTAACGCACATTAACGCACTGTAATGCACTGTAACGCACAGTAATGCACATTAACGCACAGTTACACACTGTAACGAACAGTAGTGCACTGTAACGCACATTAACGCACTGTAAACCACAGTAGCGCACTGTAACGCACATTAACGCACAGTTACATTAACGCACTGTAACGCACATTAACGCACTGTAATGCACTGTAACGCACAGTAATGCACATTAACGCACAGTTACGCACTGTAACGCACAGTAGCGCACTGTAACGCACATTAACGCACTGTAAACCACAGTAGCGCACTGTAACGCACATTAACGCACTGTAACGCACAGTTACATTAACGCACTGTAAACCACAGTAGCGCACTGTAACGCACATTAACGCACTGTAACGCACAGTTACATTAACGCACTGTAACGCACATTAACGCACTGTAACGCACATTAACACACTGTAACACACATTAATGCACAGTAGCGCACATTAACGCACTGTAACGGACAGTAACGCACATTAATGCACTGTAACGCACAGTAACGCACTGTAACATACTGTAACGCACAGTAACGCACCGTAACGCACAGTAACGCACTGTAAACCACAGTAGCGCACTGTAACGCACATTAACACACATTATCGCACTGTAACGCACATTAACGCATTGTAACGCACATTAATGCACAGTAGCGCACTGTAACGCACATTAACGCACTGTAACGGATAGTAACGCACTGTAATATACTGTAGCGCACAGTAATGCACCGTAACGCACATTAATGCACTGTAACGCACAGTAACGCACCGTAACGCACTGTAACATACTGTAACGCACAGTAACGCACTGTAACGCACAGTAACGCACCGTAACGCACAGTAGCGCACTGCAACGCACAGTAACGCACCGTAACGCACAGTAACGCACCGTAACACACTGTAACATACTGTAACGCACAGTAATGCACCGTAACGCACTGTAACACACAGTAATGCACCGCAACGCACAGTAACGCACCGCAATGCACAGTAATGCACCGTAACGTACAGTAACGCACCGTAACGCACTGTAGCGCACAGTAATGCACCGTAACGCACATTAATGCACTGTAACACACAGTAACGCACCGTAACGCACTGTAACATACTGTAACGCACAGTAACGCACTGTAACGCATGAGTAACGCATCGCAACGCCATTGTGCAGCGCACTGCAACGCCATGTGCAACGCACCGTAACGCACAGTAACGCACCGTAACACACTGTAACATACTGTAACGCACAGTAATGCACCGTAACGCACTGTAACGCACAGTAATGCACCGCAACGCACAGTAACGCACCGCAATGCACAGTAATGCACCGTAACGTACAGTAACGCACCGTAACACACTGTAACACACTGTAACGCACAGTAATGCACCGTAACGCACCGTAACGCACTGTAACGCACCGTAACGCACCGTAACGCACTGTAACATACTGTAACGCACAGTAATGCACCGTAATGCACTGTAACGCACAGTAATGCACTGTAACACAATGTAACGCACCGTAACACACAGTAATGCACCACAATGCACAGTAACGCACCGTAACGCACAGTAACACACCGCAATGCACCGTAACGCACCGTAACGGACAGTAATGCACCGTAACGCACAGTAACGCACCGTAATGCACCGTAACGCACAGTAATGCACCGTAACGCACAGTAATGCACCGTAACGCACTGTAACATACTGTAACGCACAGTAATGCACCGTAACACACAGTAATGCACCGTAACGCACTGTAACGCACAGTAATGCACCGTAACGCACAGTAATGCACCGTAACGTACTGTAACACACAGTAAATGCAAAAATTACTTTTAGAACAAAACTTCATTGTCTTAAAATTTTAAAAAGCCAATTTACATGTCTCCTTTGAGAATGGTTAAACATTAATGTGTGGTGATATGATTTTTGCGATAAGACCATTATTGCACATTTTTTCCAATGTCCAACTGAAAATGAAATGTCATGGGCTATTAATATATTGAATTATTTACATTAGATGTATTCATTTAGCAGAGGCTTTTATCCAAAGCAACTTACAGAAGAGGAATACAGCACAAGCAATCATCCTAAGGATGCGTTGCATGAAAACCGATGCAATAAAAACGTTTCAGATTTGCTCAGATAAGCAACAGCAGAGAGAAACGTGAGAGACTGTGTTAAAGGATAAAGATATTTTATGATGTTGTTGAAGTGCATTAATAGGATTGAGTCAAGTGCTCACAGAAAAGATGAGTGGAGTTGAGAAGGCTGTTACACCAGTTAGGAACGGTGGAAATGTGCTGTTGAATTATAAGACATCCTGAAACTGAGAATGTACTGATAGTATCAAGTTATCTATTCAAACTACTTGAATTACAAATTTACTGTAACAGCGTTGAAATAATTTAGTGCATTAGAGGTCAAAATATTGGTTTTAAACAATAAGGTTAGAATATGTGTCAATAGATGTGTCACAGCTGTGTGTGTGCATGAAATGACTGTAACAGAAGGTGAACAGCAGAACACTGTGTGTGTGTGTTTGAATCTCTTTACAGGGTTTAATCCTATCAGTCTGAGGGGAAACATTTTTGAAAAGAGCTCTAATCCAGCGGCTCGAGTTCAAGCAGCCGTTTAACATCAAACACACACACACACACACGCACGCACACACGCACGCACGCACGCACGCACACACACAAACACACACTCACACATGCACAAACTCACTCACACACACACACACATGCACAAACTCACTCACACACACACATGCGCACACACAAACTCACACACACACACACGCATGCACAAACACACACTCACACATGCACAAACTCACTCACACACACACATGCGCACACACAAACTCACACACACACACAAACTCACGCACACACACACACACACAAACACAAACTCACACATGCAAAAACTCACTCACACACGTGCGCACACACAAACTCACACACACACACAAACTCACACATGCAAAAACTCACTCACACACAAACTCACACACACACACACACACACACAAACACAAACTCACTCATGCAAAAACTCACTCACACACGCGCACACACACACACACACACACACACAAACACAAACTCACACATGCAAAAACTCACTCACACACGCGCGCACACACAAACTCACGCACACACACAAACTCACGCACACACACACACACAAACTCACACATGCAAAAACTCACTCACACACGCGCGCACATACTCACTCACACACACACGCACTCACACGCACGCACTCTCACACGCGCGCGCGCACGTGCACAAACTCACACACACACGCGCGCACACGTGCACAAACTCACTCACACACACACACACACACAGTACAGTAATGCACATTAACGCACCGTAACGCACACACATGCACAAACTCACGCACACACACAGTACAGTAATTGCACATTAACGCACCGTAACGCACTCACATATGCACAACCTCACGCACACGCACACACAGTACAGTAATGCACATTAATGCACCGTAACGCACTCACACACACACACACAGTACAGTAATGCACATTAATGCACCGTAACGCACTCACACACACACACACACACACACACACACAGACACACACACACACACACACACACACTCACACACACACACAGACACACACACACACACACACACACACACACACACACACACACACACACTTGTTGTGTTTCCATGTTTTATGGGGACTTTCCATAGACATAATGGTTTTTATACTGTACAAACTTTATATTCTATCCCCTAAACCTAACCCTACCCCTAAACCTAACCCTCACAGAAAACTTTCTGCATTTTTACCTTTTCAAAAAACATAATTTAGTATGATTTATAAGCTGTTTTCCTCATGGGGACCGACAAAATGTCCCCACAAGGTCAAACATTTCGGGTTTTACTATCCTTATGGGGACATTTGGTCCCCACAAAGTGATAAATACACGCTCACACACACACACACACACACACACACACACACACACACACACTCACTCAATCAATCTCACACACACACACTCACACACACACACACACACACACACACACTCACACACACACACACACACACACACACACACACACACACACACACACACACACTCTCTCTCCATCATTCATGACGATGTTAGGCCTGGACGCTTCAGAAAGATCTGGACTGCTCTCAAATAAACAAGCACAATGGATTTGCTCGCTCACTCAGAAGGCCATTACACCACAGTGGGCGTCATTCAGGACCGACCCCCCGGTGCGTCAATCCAGCTTCACTATGGGAGCGAGTACAGAAATGTCCA
>NC_068299.1:919451-936951 GCF_025860055.1 Xyrauchen texanus | reverse complement strand
CATACCAACCACCCCAACACCCTAGCGATTAACCCTAACCACACAGCAAGCACCCCTAATACTCTAGCAACCACCCACCATATCATAGCAACCATATATCAAGCACCCAGAACACCCTAGCAACCACCCCAAAACCCTAGCGATCAAACCTAACCACACAGCAAGCACCCCTAATGCTCTAGCAACCACCCACCATATCATAGCAACCACATATCAAGCACCCAGAACACCCTAGCAACCACCCCAAAACCCTAGCGATCAACCCTAACCACACAGCAAGCACCCCTAATACCCTAGCAACCACCCAGAATATCATAGCAACCACTCCAACCCCCTAGCAACCACCCAGAATATCATAGCAACCACCTATCAAGCACCCAGAATACCATAGCAACCACTCCAACACCCTAGCAACCAACCCCAATCACACAGCAAGCACCCTCAAAACCCTAGCAACCAGCTAGCAACCACATCAGCTATAATGATCAGTTATGTATGGTAAAGAAGTACAAATTTTTGGTTACTGTACTTCAGAATACATTTTGAATACTGGTGACAGTGAGCCCATTTACATGAACCCCAATACACTGACTAATCCCAAAAATCCACTTATTTAAAACATTTTCTGGTTTTGATGTCAAAGGATGAGAGGCATGTGCTCAATACGTGCGTACATTGGATAGGCCGGTAAGAAAGGCAGTTAAGGTGTTTACATGCAACGGGAAACCGGTGTAATGGGCAAACATCTACCCGTGTGGATTGGTTTATTCTTACGCCGTTTATGACCTCACACCGATAAAGAAACGCTGTTTAATGTGTACATGACCACGTGCTTCGTCGGCTTATTCAGCATAATCTGTGCAAGAACATGTAAACGCACGCGCCCAGTGATGAATCACAAATGAATCCATCTTTACTTCAGTGTGAGGATTGGATATTTCAGACAACACTGAACTCAACAGCTGTATCACATTCATCACACTGTTTAGATACTTGAGCTGAAGTGTCTGACCACTGAACTCTCGTCATGTTCTCCAGCTGCGACGGGACAGTGATGGAGCTCATGCACTCACTGCTGGTATGATGGAGGTATTTTAGTGTTACAGTCTGAATGAAGTCTCGACAATAGAAATGCTTCATTCACACCAGCAGCCTTTAATTCCTCTGCACCATTTCAGTTCAATGATCCGGCTGTTTCCACCGGCCGATCCAGGAAGGGGGTGGAGAAGTGAAAGAGATATTTGGGGAAGATGTACACAGGCTGTATTTCACCCTAAAATCAAAAGACAAAATATGAAACTATAATTTTTGCATTGTGTTATAATTTTCATTACAATTTAACCAATTTTGCCCCCCAAATTCTCATTATCGTAATGAACGGTTTTCGTTTGTGCTCTAAAGTGACGTCACGTTAGAGCAGGCCACGCCCACGACTTGTGACTGACTCCACCCTATTATCATAGCTCCTCCCCTGAGATGTATACACAGTCTGCTGGAGCAGATACAGTGAGAAGAATAATGTCTCATAAGTGTCTGTAGCTGCTGTAAAAGTGATCATAAGAGTCTTCATGTACTCCCGACATCAGAGCCGCTGAAGACGCAGTGGACAAGCTGGACTGGTAATCGGGCATACCGGGCATTTTCCCGGTGGGCCGACGCACTTTGGGGGCAATAAGGGGCGGACTGGCCATCGGGAGAACAGAGCGGGCTGGTGGGTCGGCCACAAAACGGTCCGCGATAAGCTAAAATGAGCCAGCTTGTTATGCAGAACGGACCATATAAGGGCGCCGCGATATGCAGAAAAGGACAGCGAACACCCCCCGCTCATCTTTTTTAAATCCCGGGGCGATTTCTCTTCCCAGTCCTGCCTGAACTCCGGTATTTACACTGTCAGTCATATCGGTTCTGTTTGGTTGTTGCTGTAGTAACCGAAGCACGAGCTGTAAAGGCACAGCCCTCTTCCTGAAAGGGGGCGGGGAGAGCAGCTCATTTGCATTTAAAGAGACACACACGAAATCAGCGTGTTTTTGATTCCACCCAAAAAGAGGCGTTTATAACATGATATAATAAATGATCCGTGGGGTATTCTGAGCTGAAACTTCACAGACACATTCTGGGGACACCTGAGACTTATATTACATCTTGTGAAAAGGGGCGTGATAGGTCTCCTTTAAGTTAATTTATATTCATTAAACCTTCATGTTGACTATTCAGCCAGTTCACACCTCTCTGAAAGGAGGAGTTTAGAATGAACGCTTTAGAACGGACCAATCAGAGCAGAGTATGCTCTCTGAAAGGAGGAGTTTAGAATGAACGCTTTAGAACGGACCAATCAGAGCAGAGTATGCTCTCTGAAAGGAGGAGTTTAGAATGAACGCTTTAGAACGGACCAATCAGAGCAGAGTATGCTCTCTGAAAGGAGGAGTTTAGAATGAAGGCTTTAGAACGGACCAATCAGAGCAGAGTATGCTCTCTGAAAGGAGGAGTTTAGAATGAATGCTTTAGAACGGACCAATCAGAGCAGAGTATGCTCTCTGAAAGGAGTTTAGAATGAATGCTTTAGAAAGGACCAATCAGAGCAGAGTATGCTCTCTGAAAGGAGGAGTTTAGAATGAATCCTTTAGAACGGACCAATCAGAGCAGAGTATGCTCTCTGAAAGGAGGAGTTTAGAATGAATCCTTTAGAACGGACCAATCAGAGCAGAGTATGCTCTCTGAAAGGAGGAGTTTAGAATGAATCCTTTAGAACGGACCAATCAGAGCAGAGTATGCTCTCTGAAAGGAGGAGTTTAGAATGAATGCTTTAGAACAGACCAATCAGAGCAGAGTATGCTCTCTGAAAGGAGGAGTTTAGAATGAATGCTTTAGAATGGACCAATCAGAGCAGAGTATGCTCTCTGAAAGGAGGAGTTTAGAATGAACGCTTTAGAACGGACTAATCAGAGCAGAGTATGCTCTCTGAAAGGAGGAGTTTAGAATGAATGCTTTAGAACGGACCAATCAGAGCAGAGTATGCTCTCTGAAAGGAGGAGTTTAGAATGAATCCTTTAGAACGGACCAATCAGAGCAGAGTATGCTCTCTGAAAGGAGGAGTTTAGAATGAATGCTTTAGAACGGACCAATCAGAGCAGAGTATGCTCTCTGAAAGGAGGAGTTTAGAATGAATGCTTTAGAACGGACCAATCAGAGCAGAGTATGCTCTCTGAAAGGAGGAGTTTAGAATGAATGCTTTAGAACGGACCAATCAGAGCAGAGTATGCTCTCTGAAAGGAGGAGTTTAGAATGAATCCTTTAGAACGGACCAATCAGAGCAGAGTATGCTCTCTGAAAGGAGGAGTTTAGAATGAATGCTTTAGAACGGACCAATCAGAGCAGAGTATGCTCTCTGAAAGGAGGAGTTTAGAATGAATGCTTTAGAACGGACCAATCAGAGCAGAGTATGCTCTCTGAAAGGAGGAGTTTAGAATGAATGCTTTAGAACGGACCAATCAGAGCAGAGTATGCTCTCTGAAAGGAGGAGTTTAGAATGAATGCTTTAGAACGGACCAATCAGAGCAGAGTATGCTCTCTGAAAGGAGGAGTTTAGAATGAATGCTTTAGAACGGATCACTGAACGAGTCGATTTTGACACTGGGAAAAAAAAGGTTAAATTATGAGCAAATTTAAAGTGTTTTTTGAGCTTGGATGCTTATAAATCTGTAGTATAAGACCGTTAAAACAAAATCAGGCACGTTTAAAAACCATAATAGGTGCTCTTTAAATAAATAAAAAAGCATAATTTTCTTTATGCAAAATATAACTTATAATTTCCTTCTTTTGAGTTTGAGCTGAATTGTTTCATGAGATTCGCTCACTTGGACATTGTGATGAACGGTTTGTCGGGCTCTCAGCGACACACTAGGCAACAGTGTTGTGGGTGGGCTTTGTCATCTAGATTTGAGCAATTTTTCATGCCCGTCCCACCGGTTGTGACCCACCACGGGCCCTATATAAAGCTGACAGGCCAAAGCTGAGAAACATGCTGTCGCTCTGATAGCATGAAATCAGGGACAAAAGACTCCCAGAAAGAGGGACAAGCAGTCGCAGGAGTTGAGTTGAACTCCACCCCCATCACCCCTTAACTCTATTCTCCTCGACGCTCGCGGTCTCAACTTATAGGAGTGTTCCGGGTCATTACAGAAAGTGTGGGATAACGATTACGAAACAAAACAGTTGCAAAATTGTGTTAACAGCATTTCACTCACAATAGAAATCTATGGGGCCAGTGTTCACATGGGTTAAACAGAAGGAATGTAAAATTTAGATGTTTTCTCACAACTCAACACGCACCCCACCGACAGCGAGAACCACACTATATCAACCACGAGGAGGTTACCCCTAGGGCCAGGCATCGTTCAAAAAATGTTGATATCGATATCTTGACTTTGATAAAGGTTCCTAAACAATACTTTTTTCAATACCAACTTTATGAAATACGTTTTAACAAGATTACAAACATTACATAAAAAAAAACATTGTGTTTTTTTTCTTCAGTTTTGTTGAAAACATGTACCGCTACAAGTTAGCCGATTTCGTTTGTTCGTTTGTTTGCTAAACGTTAACATTACCTGTCGGAGGCCCAGTCATAGCGCCGCTGCATTCATCAGTAGTTTTGGAGGAGGACTCGTGTGGTGGGCATGTTGAAGGAGGACTCGTGTGGTGGGCGTGTTGAAGGAGGACTCGTGTGGTGGGCATGTAGAAGGAGGACTCGTGTGGTGGGCATGTTGAAGGAGGACTCGTGTGATGGACGTGTTGAAGGAGGACTCGTGTGGTGGGCATGTTGGAGGAGGACTCGTGTGGTGGGCGTGTTGAAGGAGGACTCGTGTGGTGGGCATGTTGAAGGAGGACTCGTGTGATGGACGTGTTGAAGGAGGACTCGTGTGGTGGGCATGTTGGAGGAGGACTCGTGTGGTGGGCGTGTTGAAGGAGGACTCGTGTGGTGGGCATGTTGAAGGAGGACTCGTGTGATGGACGTGTTGAAGGAGGACTCGTGTGGTGGGCATGTTGGAGGAGGACTCGTGTGGTGGGCGTGTTGAAGGAGGACTCGTGTGGTGGGCATGTTGAAGGAGGACTCGTGTGGTGGGCATGTTGAAGGAGGACTCGTGTGATGGGCGTGTTGAAGGAGGACTCGTGTGATGGGCGTGTTGGAGGAGGACTCGTGTGGTGGGCATGTTGGAGGAGGACTCGTGTGGTGGGCATGTTGAAGGAGGACTCGTGTGGTGGGCGTGTTGAAGGAGGACTCGTGTGGTGGGCGTGTTGAAGGAGGACTCGTGTGGTGGGCGTGTTGAAGGAGGACTCGTGTGATGGGCGTGTTGGAGGAGGACTCGTGTGGTGGGCGTGTTGGAGGAGGACTCGTGTGGTGGGCATGTTGAAGGAGGACTCGTGTGGTGGGCATGTTGAAGGAGGACTCGTGTGGTGGGCATGTTGAAGGAGGACTCGTGTGGTGGGCATGTTGAAGGAGGACTCGTGTGGTGGGCATGTTGAAGGAGGACTCGGTGTGGTGGGCATGTTGAAGGAGGACTCGTGTGGTGGGCATGTTGGAGGAGGACTCGTGTGGTGGGCATGTTGAAGGACGCACTGCGTGTGATGGGCATGTTGAAGGAGGACTGCGTGTGATGGGCATGTTGAAGGAGGACTCGTGTGGTGGGCATGTTGGAGGAGGACTCGGTGTGGTGGGCATGTTGAAGGAGGACTGCGTGTGATGGGCATGTTGAAGGAGGACTCGTGTGGTGGGCATGTTGAAGGAGGACTGCGTGTGGTGGGCATGTTGAAGGAGGACTCGTGTGGTGGGCATGTTGAAGGAGGACTCGTGTGGTGGGCATGTTGAAGGAGGACTCGTGTGGTGGGCATGTTGAAGGAGGACTCGTGTGGTGGGCATGTTGAAGGAGGACTGCGTGTGGTGGGCATGTTGAAGGAGGACTGCGTGTGGTGGGCATGTTGAAGGAGGACTCGTGTGGTGGGCATGTTGGAGGAGGACTCGTGTGGTGGGCATGTTGAAGGAGGACTCGTGTGGTGGGCATGTTGAAGGAAGACTCGCGTGGTGGGCATGTTGAAGGAGGACTCGTGAGGTGGGCATGTTGAAGGAGGACTCCTGTGGTGGGCATGTTGAAGGAGGACTTGTGAGGTGGGCATGTTGAAGGAGGACTCCTGTGGTGGGCATGTTGAAGGAGGACTCGTGTGGTGGGCATGTTGAAGGAGGACTCGTGTGGTGGGCATGTTAAAGGAGGACTCATGTGGTGGGCATGTTGAAGGAGGACTCGTGTGGTGGGCATGTTGAAGGAGGACTCGTGTGGTGGGCGTGTGGTGGGCATGTTGAAGGAGGACTCGTGTGGTGGGCATGTTGAAGGAGGACTCGTGTGGTGGGCATGTTGAAGGATGACTCCTGTGGTGGGCGTGTTGAAGGAGGACTCGTGTGGTGGGCATGTTGAAGGAGGACTCGTGTGGTGGGCATGTTGAAGGAGGACTCGTGTGATGGGCATGTTGAAGGAGGACTCGTGTGATGGGCATGTTGAAGGAAGACTCGTGTGATGGGCATGTTGAAGGAAGCTCTGTGGCAGGAGGACGCTGAGAGGATGACTGCACCGGCTCGGTCTTCTTGCAGTCGAAGACGGAGCAACTTTCTGCTCTTAAGTTTATTCCGTGTACTGTCAAGTGCTTCGTCAGATTTGTCATGTTGCCGGTCTTGGCAGCAATGATCTTGTCTCAAATATTGCATCGCGAGCTGTTGGCATCGAGCCTGGTAAAATGTAGCCAGACTTTTGATCTTTTACATCTATGGGTGTTGGGACGCATACACACTACCGCCTCACGTGTGAGCCACGTCTCTGGGCATAACCGGTGTAAACTAGTGTTATCCTTGATGCCCAAACACAGCCAATCACCTGCACTTTTACATTTGGGCACATCTAGCATGCTAAGTGCTTATCACTGACATTGACGAGATTAACCCCTTAGGAATCTAAATTTGCTACCGAACGACAAGAGATTTTTTGATACTCGATTGTTTAGAGGCAATTCGGTGCCTAAAATGTATCAAACTCGATACCCAGCCCTAGTTACCCCATGTGACTCTACCCTCCCTAGCAACCGGCCTAATTTGGTTGCTAAGGAGACCTGGCTAGAGTCACTCAGCATGCCTTGGATTCAAACTCGCGACTCCATGTGTGATAGTCAGCGTCAATACTCGCTAAGATAACCAGACCCCGCAGCGTTCTTCTTTCTTAAAGGAAAATGGCATTTTAATAAATATCTGTTGATTCTGGGAAGCGTGCCATCCTAGTTATGCTAGCTCGTAGCGTGGTATTTGACTGACTATGCTATCCTTCCGAAACATCTACAGCAGTGGGTTGGGGTTGAGGTTCAGGGCAGTGTGCTTAACTGGTTTGCCTCCTTCCTCAAGGAGAGGACTTTCTCAGTTGAGATCGGGAATTTCCCTTCACCTTCTGCGAAAATGTCCTGCGGCGTTCCACAAGGCTCCGTTTTAGGCCCAGTCCCATTCTCTTTATACGCTCCCTTTGAGTACTGAATTACAAAAGCATACCTCTCAGATGACACTCAGCTTTATCTTCCTCTAAAGACAAATGATACCTCTGTTTTACAAACCTTTGATTGCCTTAAGGCAGCCAACTTTCCCCAAGACCAAAGTCATAGTATTTGGCCCTCCTGATTCCCTAAAAACTACAGCCAGTAATCTGGGACCTTTATCCGGTACTTTACATACACATGCTCGAATCATAGGAGTTGTCTTATTGAATCAGCGCTAAAATGCGATAAATAAATTCTGTGGTCAAAAGCAAAGAGACAGTATCTCTCCAGTGCTGGCGTCACTCCACTGGCTTCCTGTTCAATATCCAATCCAATCCAGTTCAAAGTTGTATTGATTGTTTATAAGGGCATGGTCTGGCACCTCATTATATTCCCAATCTCCTATCTCAATATCAGACTTCTAGACCTTTCTGATTATCAAATAGCTTGCAGCTGAATGTCCCCAGGTCACGCCTAAAATCGAACAGTGATCGTTTTTCAGTCGCAGCTCCAGGGCTTTGGAATAATTTGCCTCTCAAATATGAGATCCTCTCCAACTTTTGGAGGTTTTAAATCTCTTTTTTTAAACCTTTTTATTTTCTATAGCTCATGGAAATAAGCAAGAGTAGCAGAGTTACTTTTGTTGTCTTGTCTATGTGATTTTCTTGTGTTTTTATGAATCTTGTAATGCATTATTTATTTTTCATTTGGGATATTGTAGAGCACTTTGGTCAACAGTTGTTGTATTTTTTAAATGTGCTATATAAATAAAAGTGACATAACTGACAAAATCTGATAAAAAAAAATATATATATATATATATATATATATATATATATATATATATATATATATATATATATATATATATATGACTTTTCAGGAGCGAAAAAAAAAAAGAAAAGTTTGCCCAAAAATTAAAATAGTTCCAAACCCATATGACCGAGGCCACGCCCACACTAAAACACATTGATTTTCCTGCGTTTACACTAAACCTGGAAAATCCCTTTAACACTCATCATTTATCCAGCTCTATCTCAGCACACAAAACACATTTTGGACCGGATGAACAAACCCAACGAAACAGAAGGTCGACGATGTTTTCATGTGCTCTGACAGAAAATCAGACATCACAGATAAATTCTGCAGGCACATGAATTCACAATGTGCCACTTAATGGTGCTGTTAAATATGATGGTAAAGCTTGTGAACGAGAGGCCGGCTGTGTTTAATGCCACAGCTGACATTATATCCAACAGAAGAGAAACATGACAGAACTCATCACAGACAATTACAGTCTGTTGAGATTAATGTTCAAAACTATCTGCCATATTAGTCTTACAACTACTAAACAAGAAGGATCAAATAAAAGCCAAATGTGTTTTGCACCAAAAATTCACTTAAAAACTCTCTTTAAAATACACGAATAGCATTCATAGATCAACAGAACGACAGAACGACAGACAGAGATAGACAGACAGACAGAATGATAGATAGATAGACAGACAGATAAACTGACAGAAAGAACAACTGAATGACAGACAGACAGACAGACAGAATGATAGATAGATAGACAGACATATAGACAGACAGACAGACAAAACTATATTATGATAAACAGACAGACAGACAGAACGACAGAGAGTCAGACAGACAGAAAGAATGATTGAAAGACAGGGAGACAGGCAGACAAACAAAAAACAGACATACAGATATAACTATAAATAGAAAGATAGAGAGACAGAATGATAGAATGACAGACAGACAGATAAACAGAATTATATTATGACAGACAGGTAGGCAGACAGACAGACAGATATAGAGACAGACAGACAGATATAGACACAAACACATATACAGACAGACAGATATAGAGACAGACAGACAGACAGATATAGAGACAGACAGATATAGAGACAGACAGACAGATATAGAGACAGACAGATATAGAGACAGACAGATATAGAGACAGACAAACAGACAGATATAGAGACAGACAGACAGATATAGAGATAGACAGACAGATATAGAGACAGACAGACAGATAAAGAGACAGACAGATATAGAGACAGACAGATATAGAGATAGACAGACATAGAGACGGACAGATATAGAGACAGACAGACAGATATAGAGACAGACAGATATAGAGACAGACAGACATAGAGACAGACAGATATAGAGACAGACAGATATAGAGACAGACAGACAGATATAAAGACAGACAGATATAGAGACAGACAGATATAAAGACAGACAGATATAGGGACAGACAGACAGATATAGAGACAGACAGATATAGAGACAGACAGACAGATATAAAGACAGACCGATATAGACAGACAGATATAGAGACAGACAGATATAGAGATAGACAGACATAGAGACAGACAGATATAGAGATAGACAGACAGATATAGAGACAGACAGATATAAAGACAGACAGATATAGAGACAGTCAGCTATAGAGACAGACAGACAGACAGATATAGAGACAGATAGATATAGAGACAGACAGACAGATATAAAGACAGACAAATATAGAGACAGACAGACAGACAGACAGATATAGAGACAGACCGATATAGAGACAGACCGACAGATATAGAGACAGACAGATATAGAGACAGACAGACAGATATAAAGACAGACAGATATAGAGACAGACAAATATAGAGACAGACAGACAGACAGACAGATATAGAGACAGACAGATATAAAGACAGACAGATATAGAGACAGACAGATATAAAGACAGACAGATATAGGGACAGACAGACAGACAGATATAGAGACAGATAGATATAGAGACAGACAGACAGATATAAAGACAGACAAATATAGAGACAGACAGACAGACAGACAGATATAGAGACAGACCGATATAGAGACAGACCGACAGATATAGAGACAGACAGATATAGAGACAGACAGACAGATATAAAGACAGACAGATATAGAGACAGACAAATATAGAGACAGACAGACAGACAGACAGATATAGAGACAGACAGATATAGAGACAGACAGACAGATATAAAGACAGACAGATATAGAGACAGACAGATATAAAGACAGACAGATATAGGGACAGACAGACAGATATAGAGACAGACAGATATAGAGACAGACAGACAGATATAAAGACAGACAGATATACATCCACACAGAAATCAGCCGTTTCCAGGCCCAGGGAAACGTGCTGCTGTGTGGAGACTTTAATGCAAGAACTGGATCTGAACCTGATGATGTAGATCCAAAGGGCAATGAATATGTCTTTGGCCAGAACCCCCCGAGTCTCACAAGAAAACTTCCACCGAGAAACAACCTTGACCAGACAGTAAATAAAACCGGTCGAGAGTTGGTGCAGCTCTGCCGAGCCTCAGGCCTGTACATACTGAACGGCAGGATCAGAGGGGACTCTTTAGGGAGGTTCACGTGTTGTTCAGGTCTTGGAGCTAGTGTAGTTGACTATGCCATCACTGACATGGACCCATCCTCCTTCAATGCATTCACTGTCAAACAGCAAACTCCGCTTTCTGACCATAACCAAACTAACATCTATATCAAAACACACGACACACCAGAACAAAACAGACTGGAAACCTGCCAAATGTATCAGGTCCAGCAGAGATACAGATGGGCTCCGGACAGCGCAGATAAATTTGTCCAAGCCCTCAGTTCTGAAGAACTAAAAAATCTAATAAATACATTTATTAATAAGAAATTTGAAACAACTAAAGATGGTGTTAATTCGGCCTAGGGCTGGGACGGTTACCGCATTACCGCAATACCGCGGTCACGTGACTCCAACCGCGGGTCTGAGCTTGTCACCGTCGTCACCGCAAAAAAACAAAAACAAAAAAAACATTGGCCTGCACATGTGTGCACGTTGTGTCTAATGACATGGATTCATTGATTCTAATGATATGGATTATGTCTAATGATATTAGCCTACATGGATTCAAGGTTTTCTAAACAAAACTTATCAAAATATGGAGCAAATCCGACCTTTCAGCGAGTTGGGGAGCGCAATGTTCCATGACACATAATAACATTCCATTTGTATTAGAGATGCTGCGGATGGGCTATTATTATTTAATCCGCAACCGCATCACAAAACTCATCTGTCCGCACTCAACGTTTTTGATAAATTTTCAAAACCGCATCCATGGCGCTGACTGTTTTAAGGTCTGAGCGATGCAAGCGCTGCTGCCGTGAGGCTAGAAAGCTCTTGGCTGTTCTAGAAAGGAGACTGATCCAATGCAGCAAAGATATTTTAAAGGCTAAAGTCCCTAGTAGGCTATAGCCTATTGGCTATGTTGTATCCCCAGAATATCAGCAGTGAAGTCCGTTTCCGATTAGGCACAGGGATAAAAATAAATAAATAAATAGTAGCATACATCGGCAAACCTGACTACTAGGCTACTGTAGCCTAAAATGTTATCATTTTGTTTTGAATTTTGTTTAAAATGCATTTTAAGATTTCTATTTATTTCTCATGTCTGTGAGGCAGTAGGCCTAGCCGCCGAGTTTCGGTTCATTTATGAGAGAGCTCACGCGCAAGAGATCGCATCGGCGCTTCCACGTCCTGCTGCTGATTATATGTCTGCTATATTTGCTTCTTATTTATTAATTCCAGGCAATTAGTTAATGAAACAGTGATTAAAATTAAGATACAATTTATACAAAACGAAATTTTAAGTTAAAGAAAGGCTTTCTACAAAACAAAACTTAATAAAGTGGTCAAAATCATGTCTGACCCATCTTCAATGCGAATGTATCTGAGAATAATCTTAAATAAGGAAATCTATACAGTGTTCATGCCAAATTACTGCTTGATGAAAATTTGACTATTTAAAATTGTGCTCGTTTTTTTTCTTCGGATGTAGGTGACAATATTTAAAGTCTGTCTATCAAAAGCGACTTCTGATGTGTGCGCCAAAGTCTGTCGGGGGGGGACTTCTCTGATCCAATGTAATGTATTTAATGCGGTTTACCGCTATACCGCGGTAATATCTTGCTTTTCAACCGCGGTTAGAAAAAATCCATACCGCCCCAGCCCTAATTCGGCCACAAACGAAATCAATTACATATTTAAAAAAGCAGCACATAGAAGTGAATTGAAAAAGAAAGGCAAAAAATACACTAAAAATACTCCAAAAGATGAAAAATGGTTTGACTCAGACTGCAAAACATTAAGAAAACAACTTAGAAAATTATCAAATCTGAAACATAAAGAACCAAACAACACTGACTTAAGAACTGAATACTTTTCAAAACTAAAAATATATAAAGACACGATTAGAGTGAAGAAGCAACACCATCTGACCAAAAGTATACAAGAATTAGAACATTCAATAAATCAAAATCAGTTCTGGGATATGTGGAATAATCTGAGCACAGCAAAACCACAAGACCTACCAATACAAGATGGAGAAATCTGGACAAATCATTTTGAAAACTTATATAAAGAAATCCCATCAAAACAACTCAATGACAATTATAATCTGATCCAACAAAATCTACAAACTTATGAAGAGACAATTCAAAATAATCAAAATCCACTTGACTTCCAAATCACACATGAAGAATTGACAAACAAACTCAAAAAGCAGAAAGGTAATAAATCTTGTGGTCCTGACAGCATTCTGAGTGAGATGCTGAAACACAGCACACCGGAGCTGCAGGCGGCGCTGCTCAAACTGTTCAACATTGTCCTTCGTTCAGGCTGTTTTCCTGACGTCTGGAGCCAAGGACTCATTACCCCAATTCATAAGAGTGGAAATAAATTAGACCCTAATAATTTCAGAGGCATTTGTGTGAGCAGTAATCTGGGGAAGTTATTTAGCAGTATTTTAAATAATAGAATTGTAAACTTCCTTAACGAACACAATGTCCTGAGCAAGAGTCAGATTGGATTCCTTCCAAATCACAGAACTACTGACCACATTTACACCCTACACACCCTAATCCATAAACACGGACACCAGACCAAAAACGGAAAAATATTTGCATGCTTTGTCGATTTCAAAAAAGCATTTGATTCCATTTGGCACAACGGATTATATTACAAACTCTTACAAAGTGGTGTAGGGGGTAAAGTCTATGACATTATAAAATCAATGTATTCGAACAACAAATGTGCAATACGAATTGGCAACAAACATACAGAACTCTTCACCCAGAAGAGAGGAGTGCGGCAGGGCTGTAGTCTGAGTCCAACGCTGTTCAACATCTACATTAATGAACTAGCGGTGCAGTTGGAGCAGTCTACAGGCCCTGGACTCACTCTACAGGACAGGAGCATCAAGCTCCTGCTGTACGCAGACGACCTGGTGCTGCTGTCACCCACTGCACAGGGACTACAGCAACATCTGGACCTACTGGAGAACTACTGCCAGAACTGGGCCCTGGCAGTCAACCTCACAAAGACCAACATTATGGTCTTTCAGAAAAAGCCCAGATGTCAGGAACACAGACACCAGTTCAGTCTAGGCAGCACCGGCCTAGAGCACACTATGCAGTACACTTACCTCGGCCTGGTCATCACTGCATCGGGGAGTTTCAGTGTGGCAGTGAATGCTCTAAGAGATAAAGCTCGAACAGCTCTATATGCAATTAAGAAGAAATTCCAAAACACTGAATTACCGATTCCAATCTGGTGTAAAATCTTTGATAGTGTCGTACAGCCCATAGCGCTGTATGGAAGTGAGGTATGGGGTCCACTCAGTGATCAGAGCTACACTAGATGGGACAGACATCCAACAGAAGCCCTACACACAGAGTTCTGCAGAATGATTCTAAAACTACAAAGGAAAACACCCAATAATGCATGCAGGGCAGAATTAGGCCGATTCCCATTGATTGTTAATATGCAAAAAAGATCCCTCAAATTCTGGATGCATCTAAAATCAAGTCCCACAGAAACGCTACATTTTAAAGCACTACAAACCCAAGAACTGAACCCCGAAAAGAGTCTCCTCAGTCAGCTGGTCCTGAGACTCACTAACCCGACTAACTCTAACCAGTCTCAGACCAGCACTGCTTCTCACACACACATCAGAATAAACCAAATTATCAAACAGTCTAAAAATACATATCTGGAACATTGGGATCAGGAAACTAAAACACAAAGTAAATTACAATTCTATCGAACTTTGAAATCAAATTATGAATTGGCAGAATATCTCCAGAGTGTGAGAGACACAAAGCAGAGACGGATCCTGAGCAAGTACAGGCTGAGTGAACACAGCCTAGCCATCGAGACCGACAGACACAGAAAGAGCTGGTTACCCCGAGAGCAAAGGGTGTGTGTTCAGTGTAGGACAGGAGAGATCGAGACAGAGACACACTTCCTCCTTCACTGTCACAAATACAGCTCAGTCAGAGAACTCTACTTCAACAAACTCACTGACTTAATACAGGACTTTACAGCCATGACTGAAATAGATCAGATAAAGACCTTACTAGGAGAGGGACAGACAGCAGCACTGGCTGCCAGATACGTGTGTGTGTGCCACAGCCTGAGAGACAGCAGGTGAATGTATGTGTGTGTGTGTGTGTGTGTGTGTCTAACCTCAGTGTGTTTCCCTACTGTCCACCACAGTGACCCTCTGTAATGTATGTGTGTGTATGTATATATGTGTTAAAACACTGTGGTATCGATGTTCACAGATATTGTAATCTGTTACTCTGTTAATTTGTACAATGAATTTAATTTGTACATTTAAATTTAAGTTATATATTTTATTATATATACTTTATTATTTTGATGTCTTTATAATTATTCTATGTGTTCCAAGCTTTGGCAATATTGTAATATGTACAGTCATACCAATAAAGCAATTTGAATTTGATTTTGATATAGAGACAGACAGACAGATATAGAGACAGACAGATATAAAGACAGACAGATATAGAGACAGACAGATATAGAGACAGACAGACAGATATAAAGACAGACAGATATAGAGACAGACAGACAGATATAGAGACAGACAGATATAGAGACAGACAGACAGATATAAAGACAGACAGATATAAAGACAGACAGATATAGAGACAGACAGACAGACAGATATAAAGACAGACAGATATAGAGACAGACAGACAGATATAAAGACAGACAGATATAAAGACAGACAGATATAGAGACAGACAGACAGATATAAAGACAGACAGATATAGAGACAGACAGATATAGAGACAGACAGACAGACAGATATAAAGACAGACAGATATAGAGACAGACAGATATAGAGACAGACAGACAGATATAAAGACAGACAGATATAGAGACAGACAGACAGATATAAAGACAGACAGATATAGAGACAGACAGACAGACAGATATAAAGACAGACAGATATAGAGACAGACAGACAGATATAAAGACAGACAGATATAGAGACAGACAGACAGATATAAAGACAGACAGATATAGAGACAGACAGATATAGAGACAGACAGACAGACAGATATAAAGACAGACAGATATAGAGACAGACAGATATAGAGACAGACAGACAGACAGATATAAAGACAGACAGATATAGAGACAGACAGATATAGAGACAGACAGACAGATATAAAGACAGACAGATATAGAGACAGACAGACAGATATAAAGACAGACAGATATAGAGACAGACAGACAGATATAAAGACAGACAGATATAGAGACAGACAGATATAGAGACAGACAGATATAGAGACAGACAGACAGATATAAAGACAGACAGATATAGAGACAGACAGACAGATATAAAGACAGACAGATATAGAGACAGACAGACAGATATAGAGACAGACAGATATAGAGACAGACAGACAGATATAAAGACAGACAGATATAGAGACAGACAGACAGATATAAAGACAGACAGATATAGAGACAGACAGACAGATATAAAGACAGACAGATATAGAGACAGACAGACAGATATAAAGACAGACAGATATAGAGACAGACAGATATAGATTATGAGAGAAGAGGAGTAAGGCAGCACATATTTTCATGTGTTTGTTGAGCGGACATGAGGACACTCAAGAGTCCTTCACAAGGACACACTAGAGGACACTCCACACTGACCAATCAGATTCATGACTGTGAGGATCCGTACAGATATACCAGCTAGAGTCCCTGTGATGTCTGTGCCAGGCGAAGCCTTCGCGCCCGTCACCAGCAACCCTCCGCTCGCGTCCCGCTCCATCGCGTCCAGCCCCTGCGGAGCGCGCTCAAACGGCCTGTTGTTAATGAGGCTGTGAGAGGAACAGCCTGTGGTTGTTCTTCATTCTCTGTGTTGTAATTAGGCTCTGATTAAAGGCACATCTCTCGCTCACGATGTGTAACTCTCTTTGTTAGCGCTTTCAAATACAGAGAGAGAAAACATGTGTTTGTCCATCAGCGAGGTCATGTGGGTTTATCTGGACCAAAACACTGAACGATGACGTTTACTGTGGTGAAGAATACGGACACATAATTACTCTGTAAAGTGCATTCTTCTAATATTGTTTCATTCAGTGATCTGGCATTTATATCAGGCAGTGTGAGAGTATAAAGTGTGCAGCGTCTTGTGTGTATGTGTGTGTGTGTATGTTCATGGTTGGTTTGACAGCGGGCATCAGGGTCACTCTCTCTCTCTGTCCTGGGAAACACAGGGCCACTCACTAATGGATGGATGTGTCCCAAAATTAATTAGCCTGACTAATGTAGTGTGTACTTAATGCCACTGATGCCTTTGATTTATGATGGACCCAATGCACTAACACTGTATGAAATGGAGCCTTATTGTGTAAGAATGAATTAACACACACACACACACACACACACACACACACACACACACACACACACACACAAGCACACACACAAAAGCACACACACAAGCACAAGCACACACACACACACACACACACACACACACACACACAC
>NC_068299.1:896951-914451 GCF_025860055.1 Xyrauchen texanus | reverse complement strand
TAGTCTGATAGCTCTACTGTATATGACCTTAGTCTGATAGCTCTGCTGTATATGACCTTAGTCTGATAGCTCTACTGTATATGACCTTAGTCTGATAGCTCTGCTGTATATGACCTTAGTCTGATAGCTCTGCTGTATATGACCTTAGTCCGATAGCTCTGCTGTATATGACCTTAGTCTGATAGCTCTACTGTATATGACCTTAGTCTGATAGCTCTACTGTATATGACCTTAGTCCGATAGCTCTGCTGTATATGACCTTAGTCTGATAGCTCTGCTGTATATGACCTTAGTCCGATAGCTCTACTGTATATGACCTTAGTCTGATAGCTCTGCTGTATATGACCTTGAGTCTCGATAGCTCTGCTGTATATGACCTTAGTCTGATAGCTCTACTGTATATGACCTTAGTCTGATAGCTCTGCTGTATATGACCTTAGTCTGATAGCTCTACTGTATATGACCTTAGTCTGATAGCTCTGCTGTATATGACCTTAGTCTGATAGCTCTACTGTATATGACCTTAGTCTGATAGCTCTGCTGTATATGACCTTAGTCTGATAGCTCTGCTGTATATGACCTTAGTCTGATAGCTCTACTGTATATGACCTTAGTCTGATAGCTCTGCTGTATATGACCTTAGTCCGATAGCTCTACTGTATATGACCTTAGTCTGATAGCTCTGCTGTATATGACCTTAGTCTGATAGCTCTGCTGTATATGACCTTAGTCTGATAGCTCTGCTGTATATGACCTTAGTCTGATAGCTCTACTGTATATGACCTTAGTCTGATAGCTCTACTGTATATGACCTTAGTCTGATAGCTCTGCTGTATATGACCTTAGTCTGATAGCTCTACTGTATATGACCTTAGTCTGATAGCTCTGCTGTATATGACCTTAGTCTGATAGCTCTGCTGTATATGACCTTAGTCTGATAGCTCTACTGTATATGACCTTAGTCTGATAGCTCTGCTGTATATGACCTTAGTCTGATAGCTCTACTGTATATGACCTTAGTCTGATAGCTCTGCTGTATATGACCTTAGTCTGATAGCTCTGCTGTATATGACCTTAGTCTGATAGCTCTACTGTATATGACCTTAGTCTGATAGCTCTGCTGTATATGACCTTAGTCCGATAGCTCTACTGATAGCTCTACTGTATATGACCTTAGTCTGATAGCTCTGCTGTATATGACCTTAGTCTGATAGCTCTACTGTATATGACCTTAGTCTGATAGCTCTACTGTATATGACCTTAGTCTGATAGCTCTGCTGTATATGACCTTAGTCTGATAGCTCTGCTGTATATGACCTTAGTCTGATAGCTCTGCTGTATATGACCTTAGTCTGATAGCTCTACTGTATATGACCTTAGTCTGATAGCTCTGCTGTATATGACCTTAGTCTGATAGCTCTACTGTATATGACCTTAGTCTGATAGCTCTGCTGTATATGACCTTAGTCTGATAGCTCTGCTGTATATGACCTTAGTCTGATAGCTCTACTGTATATGACCTTAGTCTGATAGCTCTGCTGTATATGACCTTAGTCTGATAGCTCTACTGTATATGACCTTAGTCTGATAGCTCTACTGTATATGACCTTAGTCTGATAGCTCTACTGTATATGACCTTAGTCTGATAGCTCTGCTGTATATGACCTTAGTCTGATAGCTCTGCTGTATATGACCTTAGTCTGATAGCTCTACTGTATATGACCTTAGTCTGATAGCTCTGCTGTATATGACCTTAGTCTGATAGCTCTGCTGTATATGACCTTAGTCTGATAGCTCTACTGTATATGACCTTAGTCTGATAGCTCTGCTGTATATGACCTTAGTCTGATAGCTCTGCTGTATATGACCTTAGTCTGATAGCTCTGCTGTATATGACCTTAGTCTGATAGCTCTGCTGTATATGACCTTAGTCTGATAGCTCTACTGTATATGACCTTAGTCTGATAGCTCTGCTGTATATGACCTTAGTCTGATAGCTCTGCTGTATATGACCTTAGTCTGATAGCTCTACTGTATATGACCTTAGTCTGATAGCTCTGCTGTATATGACCTTAGTCTGATAGCTCTACTGTATATGACCTTAGTCTGATAGCTCTGCTGTATATGACCTTAGTCTGATAGCTCTGCTGTATATGACCTTAGTCTGATAGCTCTACTGTATATGACCTTAGTCTGATAGCTCTGCTGTATATGACCTTAGTCTGATAGCTCTACTGTATATGACCTTAGTCTGATAGCTCTGCTGTATATGACCTTAGTCTGATAGCTCTGCTGTATATGACCTTAGTCTGATAGCTCTACTGTATATGACCTTAGTCTGATAGCTCTGCTGTATATGACCTTAGTCTGATAGCTCTACTGTATATGACCTTAGTCTGATAGCTCTGCTGTATATGACCTTAGTCTGATAGCTCTGCTGTATATGACCTTAGTCTGATAGCTCTACTGTATATGACCTTAGTCTGATAGCTCTGCTGTATATGACCTTAGTCTGATAGCTCTACTGTATATGACCTTAGTCTGATAGCTCTGCTGTATATGACCTTAGTCTGATAGCTCTGCTGTATATGACCTTAGTCTGATAGCTCTACTGTATATGACCTTAGTCTGATAGCTCTGCTGTATATGACCTTAGTCTGATAGCTCTGCTGTATATGACCTTAGTCTGATAGCTCTACTGTATATGACCTTAGTCTGATAGCTCTGCTGTATATGACCTTAGTCTGATAGCTCTACTGTATATGACCTTAGTCTGATAGCTCTGCTGTATATGACCTTAGTCTGATAGCTCTGCTGTATATGACCTTAGTCTGATAGCTCTACTGTATATGACCTTAGTCTGATAGCTCTGCTGTATATGACCTTAGTCTGATAGCTCTACTGTATATGACCTTAGTCTGATAGCTCTACTGTATATGACCTTAGTCTGATAGCTCTGCTGTATATGACCTTAGTCTGATAGCTCTACTGTATATGACCTTAGTCTGATAGCTCTACTGTATATGACCTTAGTCTGATAGCTCTGCTGTATATGACCTTAGTCTGATAGCTCTACTGTATATGACCTTAGTCTGATAGCTCTACTGTATATGACCTTAGTCTGATAGCTCTGCTGTATATGACCTTAGTCTGATAGCTCTGCTGTATATGACCTTAGTCTGATAGCTCTGCTGTATATGACCTTAGTCTGATAGCTCTGCTGTATATGACCTTAGTCTGATAGCTCTACTGTATATGACCTTAGTCTGATAGCTCTACTGTATATGACCTTAGTCTGATAGCTCTGCTGTATATGACCTTAGTCTCATAGCTCTGCTATATAACCATAGTCTGATAGCTCTGCTGTATATGACCTTAGTCTCATAGCTCTGCTGTATATGACCTTAGTCTGATAGCTCTACTGTATATGACCTTAGTCTGATAGCTCTGCTGTATATGACCTTAGTCTCATAGCTCTGCTGTATATGACCTTAGTCTCATAGCTCTGCTATATAACCATAGTCTGATAGCTCTGCTGTATATGACCTTAGTCTCATAGCTCTGCTGTATATGACCTTAGTCTCATAGCTCTGCTGTATATGACCTTAGTCTGATAGCTCTGCTGTATATGACCTTAGTCTCATAGCTCTGCTGTATATGACCTTAGTCTGATAGCTCTGCTGTATATGACCTTAGTCTCATAGCTCTGCTGTATATGACCTTAGTCTGATAGCTCTGCTGCATATGACCTTAGTCTCATAGCTCTGCTGTATATGACCTTAGTCTGATAGCTCTACTGCATATGACCTTAGTCTGATAGCTCTGCTGTATATGACCTTAGTCTGATAGCTCTACTGTATATGACCTTAGTCTGATAGCTCTGCTGTATATGACCTTAGTCCGATAGCTCTGCTGCATATGACCTTAGTCTGATAGCTCTGCTGTATATGACCTTAGTCCGATAGCTCTGCTGTATATGACCTTAGTCCGATAGCTCTGCTGTATATGACCTTAGTCCGATAGCTCTGCTGTATATGACCTTAGTCTGATAGCTCTACTGCATATGACCTTAGTCTGATAGCTCTACTGTATATGACCTTAGTCTGATAGCTCTACTGTATATGACTTTAGTCTGATAGCTCTACTGTATATAACCATAGTCTGATAGCTCTGCTGTATATGACCTTAGTCTGATAGCTCTACTGTATATGACCTTAGTCTGATAGCTCTGCTGTATATGACCTTAGTCTGATAGCTCTGCTGTATATGACCTTAGTCTGATAGCTCTACTGTATATGACCTTAGTCCGATAGCTCTGCTGTATATGACCTTAGTCCGATAGGTCTGCTGTATATGACCTTAGTCTGATAGCTCTGCTGTATATGACCTTAGTCTGATAGCTCTACTGTATATGACCTTAGTCTCATAGCTCTGCTGTATATGACCTTAGTCTGATAGCTCTACTGTATATGACCTTAGTCTGATAGCTCTACTGTATATGACCTTAGTCTCATAGCTCTACTGCATATGACCTTAGTCTGATAGCTCTACTGTATATGACCTTAGTCTGATAGCTCTGCTGTATATGACCTTAGTCTGATAGTTCTGCTGTATATGACCTTAGTCTGATAGCTCTACTGCATATGACCTTAGTCTGATAGCTCTACTGTATATGACCTTAGTCTGATAGCTCTGCTGTATATGACCTTAGTCTGATAGCTCTGCTGTATATGACCTTAGTCTGATAGCTCTGCTGTATATGACCTTAGTCTGATAGTTCTACTGTATATGACCTTAGTCTGATAGCTCTACTGTATATGACCTTAGTCTGATAGCTCTACTGTATATGACCTTAGTCTGACAGCTCTGCTGTATATGACCTTAGTCTGATAGCTCTGCTGTATATGACCTTAGTCTGATAGTTCTACTGTATATGACCTTAGTCTGATAGCTCTACTGTATATGACCTTAGTCTGATAGCTCTACTGTATATGACCTTAGTCTGATAGCTCTGCTGTATATGACCTTAGTCTGATAGTTCTACTGTAAATCATTCATGTTTGAAACAACATGAGGTTGAGTATATTTTTGCAGGGAACTATGGCTATCAGCGCTCATACAGGCCAGAGGACTGAACTGCAGGATATTTGTGGGCCTTTTTCAAACACGCCTCACAGGATGAGAGCTGTCCTGCATCATTAGAAACTCAAGCTGCAATTTAACAACACAACAATTCAACAGGCACCTCCTTCCTGTTACTATCCCCCAACAGGACCTTAGTGAGAACAATGCCCTGTATCACACACACAGAAGCAGAGGGCCGGATCTGCAGTGCTGGTTTATGGCCCTCAGTTATCCGACTCATTAGAGTGTTCAGGGGTCCAGCTGTGTTTGCTGACCAGCCCTCATGTGTATTGTTATGTGATGATGGGCTATTCTCTGTCCTCTCTCACACACACTCACACTCTTTGTGTGCTAATGATGCTCTTAAAACACAAGTCAATGCATAAGAACCCTTCAGCAGGATCAGTCAGGAGGGGACAAGCCAATGAAGTACTGCAGTATGCACCATATTCTGACTATGGTTTCTGCCATATCTATATATATAAGTTATCAGTGTATTGGTGTGCATTTAAATGCACTCAAGTGTAAATGTTCCACTAGTATACTGCATACTATTTTCAACAAATGAAGTATGCAACATTAACATATTTGAATTTCAAACTGCTATTATCTTGACCATATGGCAAAGTTATCTGCACACGAGAGAGACACGGGAAGCTGCACGGTACAGAACTTGCACTTCCTGCTCGTTTCACATGATCAAGACGCATTGCATTGTGGGAAACAGTAGTCTGTGCAGTGTGCTCTGATGCATTTGCACATGTATAAGACTATATGGGAATTCTGTGCATGGAAATTCACATATGCACAGTGTACAAACTGCACACTACAAAAAAAGTGTATGATTAGTGTTGTTATATGCAATGCCAGATGTGCTCACAGAGAGCGAGAGTGTGTTTGAGTGAGGCTCTGTCAGGGTTTCACTCACCTCAGTAACCTGCTTCAAGTCCAACCTGAAGTTAAAGTCACCGAAGAAGAAATACGGCAGCCGCTCATAACGCTGATCTGTGATCCTGCAGAGACAGAGAGAGACAGACGCTGTCAGTCAAACACCATTTCTGTCTGTACAGCAGCAACACCTAGTGGTGGTGTGTGTTTGTGTGTGTGTGTGTGTGTGTGTGTGTGTGTGTGTGTGTGAGTGTGTGTGTGAGGGAGTGTGTGAGAGTGTGTGTGAGGGAGTGTGTGTGAGTGAGTGTGTTTGTGTGTGTGTGTGTGTGTGTGTGAGAGTGTGTGTGAGTGAGATTGAATGTGTGTGTGAGAGTGTGTGAGTGAGAGTGTGTGTGTGTGTGAGAGTGTGTGTGTGTGTGTGTGTGAGTGTGTGTGAGTGTGAGAGTGTGTGTGTGTGAGAGAGTGTGTGTGTGTGATTGAGTGTGTGTGTGTGAGTGAGAGTGTGTGAGAGTGTGTGAGTGAGTGAGTGTGTGAGTGTGTGTGAGAGTGTGTGTGTGTGTGTGTGTGAGAGTGTGTGTGTGAGTGTGTTTGAGTGTGTGTGTGTGAGAGTGTGTGTGAGAGAGAGTGTGTGTGTTTGTGTGTGAGTGCGTGTGAGTGCGTGTGTATGTGTATTTGTGTATATGTGTGTGAGAGAGTGTGTGTATTTGTGTATATGTGAGAGAGTGTGTGTATTTGTGTATATGTGTGTGTGTGTGTGTGAGAGAGTGTGTGTATTTGTGTATATGTGTGTGTGTGTGAGAGAGTGTGTGTATTTGTGTATATGTGTCTGTGTTCCAGTGAGACACTTATAATGCAAGTCACTGGGGTTTAATCTGTACACATTAAAATACTGTTTCACAAGTATAACCACAAGACATAAACAATATGTGTGTTAACATGATTTTACTGTCATTAAATCACTTAATAACCACATCTGTGGAGAGATATACAAAATTGTACAACTTTGTTGCCATGACGATGTAACACCGGTAAACCCAGTAAGTGATTTCATCATACAACAATCTTGCATAACACACATTTGATCACACGTGGGCACATAAAATGTTTACATCGTGTGTTTATACTCTCAAAACTGCATTTTATTGTTTACGGATTGGCCCCATTGACTTCCATCGCAAGTGTTAACGTGATTTCGCTTCTTTTTTTTTTAAATAATTTTTGTGGCAATCAACATTATGCCACAACCGCTGTCGATTGAGCTGAACTTGTATTGAATCAGGAATATTGTAACACTTTACAGTAAGATTGTATCCATTATTATCAGTTAACATGACACATTGAACAACACGTTTCTGCACTTTATTCTTATAAATGCATATTAACCAACATTAAGTAGATCTCAGTTTCGCCCATAAAGGCGAGAAATCTCTTCCGTGGAGAGTCCGTTACGCTCACGATTCATGAAGTCCAGAACTCACAGATCGCCGCAACCTTGTCTTCACACCCGCTTAAAAAAAACACTTTAAACGAGGGATAATTAACTCCCCATAGCAAATAATTTACTTGAGAGATGAAGAATTAGACGGAGGTAGAGGAGTGAGTGTGTGGATTAATGGAAGGAGGATGCTCGCCGTTCTAATCACCGGGATAAATCTCGGCTCACTCCCAACACCTCATAACAATGTATTTATGGCCCTGTAAAATAGAAACCTTCTACTGCAGCCACTCTCGTAAAACTCACACTTTAACATCTCAAACGCTGCATTTGCATTCAAGCAAGACTTCAGGATCAAGAGTCGTGTGTTCTGTGTGTCTGACGTCACCCAGAGAGAGTAGATCAGTGATGATACTGACGACTCTGTACAGATCAATACATCTGATTTCTCGGGTTCGAGCGACTGGTAACAGTGTTATAATGTGATGCTGGTGTTATAATTTTCACTTATCTTCTAAACACATTTTTATTGTATTTATTTATCTTTTGATTTTACTTGGTGATTTTATCACAATTCTCTTTGAAAAGTAAATTACCACAAAATATGATTTGATGCTGATTTAAGGTTATACGCAACACCTTTACTGAATCAATATGACATTTATATTCATAAATTGATTAAATGCAAGAATTGTACATAAAAGTGGATTAAAGTGGTTTTACAAAAAAAAAAGCCCTAAAGCTGAAGGTCAATTATGTCCCTAAAAATTTGAACAGGGGCACAAAAAAAAACTATTTAATTTTTTCGACCCTGGTGAGAACTAAATGAAAAGTCAAAAAATTTTACAAATTAAGTAATTTATTGTTTTATAAAATGTTTACTGAAAATACAAAACATTATATTATAATATTTACATTATGATAAATATGATAAAATGATATATACACTCACCTAAAGGATTATTAGGAACACATACTAATACTGTGTTTGACCCCCTTTCGCCTTCAGAACTGCCTTAATTCTACGTGGCATTGATTCAACAAGGTGCTGAAAGCATTCTTTAGAAATGTTGGCCCATATTGATAGGATAGCATCTTGCAGTTGATGGAGATTTGTGGGATGCACATCCAGGGCACGAAGCTCCCGTTCCACCACATCCCAAAGATGCTCTATTGGGTTGAGATCTGGTGACTGTGGGGGCCATTTTAGTACAGTGAACTCATTGTCATGTTCAAGAAACCAATTTGAAATGATTCGAGCTTTGTGACATGGTGCATTATCCTGCTGGAAGTAGCCATCAGAGGATGGGTACATGGTGGCCATAAAGGGATGGACATGGTCAGAAACAATGCTCAGGTAGGCCGTGGCATTTAAACGATGCCCAATTGGCACTAAGGGGCCTAAAGTGTGCCAAGAAAACATCCCCACACCATTACACCACCACCACCAGCCTGCACAGTGGTAACAAGGCATGATGGATCCATGTTCTCATTCTGTTTACGCCAAATTCTGACTCTACCATCTGAATGTCTCAACAGAAATCGAGACTCATCAGACCAGGCAACATTTTTCCAGTCTTCAACTGTCCAATTTTGGTGAGCCTCTTTTTCCTATTTGTAGTGGAGATGAGTGGTACCCGGTGGGGTCTTCTGCTGTTGTAGCCCATCCGCCTCAAGGTTGTGCGTGTTGTGGCTTCACAAATGCTTTGCTGCATACCTCGGTTGTAACGAGTGGTTATTTCAGGCAAAGTTGCTCTTCTATCAGCTTGAATCAGTCGGCCCATTCTCCTCTGACCTCTAGCATCAACAAGGCATTTTCACCCACAGGACTGCCGCATACTGGATGTTTTTCCCTTTTCACACCATTCTTTTTAAACCCTAGAAATGGTTGTGCGTGAAAATCCCAGTAACTGAGAAGATTGTGAAATACTCAGACCGGCCCGTCTGGCACCAACAACCATGCCACGCTCAAAATTGCTTAAATCACCTTTCTTTCCCATTCTGACATTCAGTTTGGAGTTCAGGAGATTGTCTTGACCAGGACCACACCCCTAAATGCATTGAAGCAACTGCCATGTGATTGGTTGATTAGATAATTGCATTAATGAGAAATTGAACAGGTGTTCCTAATAATCCTTTAGGTGAGTGTATATATATATATATATATATATATATATATATATATATATATATGCTAAAACTATATATTTATATGTAAAAATGAGTGTGTATATGTTAAAATGTATATATATGTTAAAATGAGTGTGTGTGTATATATATGTTAAAATGTATATATATATGTTAAAATGTATATATATGTTAAAATGAGTGTGTGTATATATATATGTTAAAATGTATATATATGTTAAAATGAGTGTGTGTATATATATGTTAAAATGTATATATATATGTTAAAATGTATATATATATGCTAAAATGTATATATATGTTAAAATGTATATATTTATATGTAAAAATGAGTGTGTATATATGTTAAAATGTATATATATATGTTAAAATGTGTATATATATATATATGTTCAAATGTATATATATGTTCAAATGTATATATATATGTAAAAATGAGTGTGTATATATGTTCAAATGTATATATATATTAAAATGTATATATTTATACATAAAAATGTGTGTGTATATATGTTCAAATGTATATATATATATGTTAAATTTATATATATATATAAATATAAAAATGTATATATAATGTAAAAATGTGTGTGTATATATGTTAAAATGTGTATATATATATATATATGCTAAAATGTATATATATGTTAAAATGTGTATATATATATATATATATATATATATATATATATATATATGTTAAAATGAGTGTGTATATATATGTTAAAATGTGTATATATATATATGTTAAATGTATATATATATGCTAAAATGTATATATATGTTAAAATGTATATATTTATATGTAAAAATGAGTGTGTGTATATATGTCAAAATGTATATATATATGTTAAAATGTATATATATGTTAAAATGTATATATATATATATATATATATATGTATATAATATATAGTATGTATATATATATATATATATATGCTAAAATAGTATATATATGTTAAAATGTATATATATATATATGTAAAAATGAGTGTGTATATATGTTCAAATGTATATATATGTTAAAATGTATATATTTATACATAAAAATGTGTGTGTATATATGTTAAAATGTATATATATATATATATATGTTCAAATGTATATATATGTTAAAATGTATATATATGTTAAAATGTATATATATATGTAAAAATGAGTGTGTATATATGTTCAAATGTATATATATATATATATATATATATATATATATATATATATATATATATATATATATAAATGTATATATTTATACGTAAAAATGTGTGTGTATATATGTTAAAATGTATATATATATATATATATATATATATATATATATATATATATATATATATATATATATATATATATACTAAAATGTATATACATGTAAATATATATATATATATATATATATAATGTTAAAATGAGTGTGTGTATATATGTTAAAATGTATATATATATGTTAAAATGTACATATATGCTAAAATGTATATATTTATATGTAAAAATGTGTGTGTATATATGTTAAAATGTATATATATATATATATATATATATATATAATATATATATATATATATATATATATATATATATATATATATGCTAAAATGTATATACATGTTAAAATGTATGTATATATATATATATAATGTTAAAATGAGTGTGTGTATATATGTTAAAATGTATATATATATGTTAAAATGTACATATATGCTAAAGTGTATATATTTATATGTAAAAATGAGTGTATATATATGTTCAAATGTATATATATATGTTAAAATGTATATATTTATATGTAAAATGAGTGTGTATATATGTTAAAATGTATATATATATATGCTAAAATGTATATATATATGTTAAAATGTATATATATATATATATATGTTAAAATGTATATATTTATATGTAAAAATGAGTGTGTATATATGTTAAAATGTATATATTTATATGTAAAAATGTGTGTGTATATATATTCAAATGTATATATTTATACAACAAAATGTGTGTGTATATATGTTAAAATGTATATATACATAAATATGTTAAAATGTTTATATACACATAAATATGCTAAAATGTATATATTTATATGTTAAAATGTGTGTGTGTATATATGGTAAAATGTATATATTTATATGTTAAAATGTGTGTGTGTATATATGGTAAAATGTATATATATACATAAATATGCTAAAATGTAATATATATATTCTATACTGTATATAAATAATGTGTATTTAAATGTAATTTCCTTTGTTTAATCTTATTTATGCATACTATTTCACGTATAACTGCTATTTAGTTTGACTTATTTTGCTCTGCTATGTCAATATAAATGTAAATAAATATACAAATGTTAAACATAAACGAAAAAAATATTTTTGTTGTCCCACCAATGAAGAGCGAGAGAGTCGTAAAAGTAAATACACTTAAATATATAAAAAACGAAACATAATCTAACAATAATAAAGTGAAAACCAAATGAAAAAAAAAAAAGTTATCAAATATATATATATTATCAATATTTCAGATATTTTATATAATGTATATTTAATTGTTATTTTTATATATCAGCGGTTACCAATTAGCTGTCCGCAGTCCAGATCCGGACCCCCGCAAGTTCCATCCGGACCGCGAGACATAATGGCAATGGTTGACCTGTCTTACATGTTATGTTACATTTACAACTACTGTATCAATTTAAATACACATTTTGTGTCCTGCCAGTAAAGACAGATAGACAGATAGAGAGATGAGAGTGAAGTGAGATTAGCAGCAAGAGTGTTCTCCTGTCTGTGTTGTGTGCGGGCGAGTGTGGGCGTCTTTCTCTCAGTAACAGGCGTGTCTAATGCGATGGCCCGCCGGGTCAGAAGGTAACGCTCTGTTTACACGCTGGTTTCCTAAAGCTCTCGCGCTGACCTGCCACTATGAGTGCCTGACTTTCAGCCCGGCCCCTGGAGACCCCACACAATCCACACATTAAGCACAGCACGGTGGGCATGAATGAGCAGTGAGGTGGGAGGTCCACAGGGCTGCAGGGACTGTAACTGTGACAGAGATGCCAACATCCTATCTGAAGCACTGTGGTAGTGAGAGAGTATCAGATTCCACAGTACTTTGATATATGCAATGAACATGCCCATAAACATGGCATTACCGTGGCACATGCCAAACAAATACTATGGTAGCACCATATCATATGTCCAAAACACTATGGCAGCAACACACCACATGCACACAAAAAAGCATGGAACGTATCACATGTTTCTACCATAGTATCGAATGCAAAAAAGGTGTTTGCATTGTACGTGTCCAATGGTATGTGCAAAAGTGCACAATAACACAGTAGACCCATTCTTGGCACTTCCTTGGTGTATAAATCTGCACATAAAGCACTCTGACTGCAGCTCTGCTGTGGACACACCAGTCACTTTCACAATGCGCCGGACAGCACTAATGCAGCTATTGTCCCGGACCGCAGCAGAATCCAGGGAGAATGTTGGTATTCTGGGGAATGTGCCCACTGACGGACATTCAATGGACCACCGGAGGCCTCTCCAATGACCTTTCACCTTCAGAGGTGACTACTGCGAGTTCACAACATTCCCTGAGCTGTCAGGTGCTCTGTGCGAGTGTGTGTGTGTGTGTGTGGTCATAGAGAGGTTATGGGATGTGCAAACAATTATACCACAATTATGGTCAAAACATACATGGTTCCATACAGTAATAACACAAAGATTAACCAATGTTGTCCATGTTGCCATTTGCTTTAATGTGACCTCAAGATAAGACAAGATATATCCGTGTTTCATAAACTGTGACAACGTTCCTACAGCGATTATTTTTAATAAGCCAACAATATATTTGGGTCTGGGTATCTCAGCGGGTATTGACGCTGACTATCACTGCTGGAGTCGTGAGTTTGAGTGACTCCAGCCAGGTCTCCTTAGCAACCCAATTGGCCCGGTTGCTAGGGAGGGAAGAGTCACATGGGGTAATCTCCTCGTGGTCGCTATCATGTAGTTCTTGCTCTCGGTGGGGCGTGTGGTGAGTGACTCCAGCCAGGTCTCCTTAGCAACCAAATTGGCCCGGTTGCTAGGGAGGGTAGAGTCACATGAGGTAACCTCCTTGTGGTCGCTATAATTTGGTTCTTGCTCTCGGAGGGGCGTATGGTGAGTGACTCCAGCCAGGTCTCCTTAGCAACCAAATTGGCCCGGTTGCTAGGGAGGGTAGAGTCACATGGGGTAACCTCCTCGTGGTCGCTATAATGTGGTTCTCACTCTCGGTTGGGCGTGTGGTGAGTGACTCCAGCAAGGTCTCCTTAGCAACCAAATTGGCCCGGTTGCTAGGGAGGGTAGAGTCACATGGGGTAACCTCCTCGTGGTCGCTATAATGTGGTTCTTGCTCTCAGTGGGGCGTGTGGTGAGTGACTCCAGTCAGGTCTCCTTAGCAAATTGGCCCGGTTGCTAGGGAGGGTAGAGTCACATGGGGTAACCTCCTCGTGGTCGCTATAATGTGGTTCTTGCTCTTGGTGGGACGTGTGGTGAGTGACTCCAGCCAGGTCTCCTTAGCAAATTGGCCCGGTTGCTAGGGAGGGTAGAGTCACATGGGGTGACCTCCTCATGGTGGCTATAATGTGGTTCTTGCTCTCGGTGAGTTATGCGTGGATGCCGCGGGGAATAGCGTGAAGCCTCCACACACCCTACGTCTCCACGGTAACACGTGCAACAAGTCATGTGATAAGATGCGCGGATTGACGGTCTCAGACGTGGAGGCAACTGAGATCTGTCCTTCGCCACCCGGATTGAGGCGAGTCACTACGCCACCAAATTGGGGATAAAAAAATATAATAAGCCAAGAAACAAGAAACGGCGTTCCTTTCTCGGTGTAAGGTCATAAACTGCGTAAGAATAAACCACCAGTCCATATACCATATATTCGTTTATATACCACCAGTGTGCATCATCCACCTGGATGATTGACAGCGGCCAGTACACCCACCACACACCTGCTGCTGGTGGAGAGGAGAGAGTAGAGTGATGTAGCCAATCAATGGATGGGGATTATTAGGAGGTCATGATTGATAAGGGCTAATGGGGGAATTTAAGCCAGCACACCGGGGTTACACCCCTACACTTTTCCAGAAGTGTCCTGGGATTTTTAATGCCCACAGAGAGTCAGGACCTCAGTGTAACGACTCATACGAAAGACTTTGCCTTTTTACAGTATAGTGTCCCCGTCACTATACTGGGGCATTAACACCCACACAGACCGCAGTTTTTCCATTTTCTGGTGCTTGCCCAGAAAGTCCCTCCTTCAATGCAAGTCTATGGGATTTTATCAGGTAAAATAAAACTTGTAACAGAAAAGTTAAGAAGAACTGATGTTGATAGTTTAGCTGATGCATGTTTGAGAACGCTGTGAGCTATAATGCTCGGTGGGGGTTTTCAGGAAGCACTGCAGCAGTATGAGGAAATGAATCTAACTGCAAATGCACCGTATGAATGAATGCGTTTCTGCCTTTTGACAGCGTGTAACTCTGAGACTGGGAAATAATACTCAGTGTGAATACGTTTCAGTGTGTGTGTGTGTGTGTGTGTGTGTGTGTGTGTGTGTGTGTGAGTGGGCCTGGCTGACTGATTAACCTTTGACCTCTGGGCCTCCCAGGGTGAGAAGGCAGCTAACAAAGTCAATGCTGATCGACACTAATACCTCCATTCACAAAGAGCAGCGCAGAGACAGACACGCCACTCCCTCACCGCAAAAACACCACAAATCACTCCCACACACACAGAACCCGGCGTCTACAACTTCAGGATATTTCTAAAGAGGTCACTGAAATCTTCAGCATCATGGTTAACCTTACGAATCGCTCCTTGAGAGTGCTGAATCAATGCACGATGTTTCTGACAATAGTTATGCAGCGCTAGGTCTACACGGGACACCTATAGACGTCTCGGTTGATCCGATCACATGTGGTCAGGCGAATACCTCTCTGGGACTACTCGGTCTTCTGAGTCACGTAAAAGATTTGTACAAAATGAACGAATCACTCTCTGAGACTATTCGTTCTTCTGAGTCACGTAAAAGATTCGTACAAAATGAACGAATCGCTCTCTGAGACTATTCGTTCTACTGAGTCACGTAAAAGATTTGTACAAAATGAACGAATCACTCTCTGAGACTATTCGTTCTTCTGAGTCACGTAAAAGATTTGTACAAAATGAACGAATCACTCTCTGGGACTATTCGTTCTTCTGAGTCACGTAAAAGATTTGTACAAAATGAACGAATCGCTCTCTGAGACTATTCGTTCTACTGAGTCACGTAAAAGATTTGTACAAAATGAACGAATCACTCTCTGGGACTATTCGTTCTTCTGAGTCACGTAAAAGATTCATCCTAAATGAACGAATCACTCTCTGAGACTATTCGTTCTTCTGAGTCACGTAAAAGATTCATCCTAAATGAACGAATCACTCTCTGAGACTATTCGTTCTTCTGAGTCACGTAAAAGATTCATCCTAAATGAACGAATCACTCTCTGAGACTATTCGTTCTTCTGAGTCACGTAAAAGATTCATCCTAAATGAACAAATCACTCTCTGAGACTATTCGTTCTTCTGAGTCACGTAAAAGATTTGTTCAAAATGAATGAATCACTCTCTGGGACTACTCGTTCTTCTGAGTCACGTAAAAGATTCGTACAAAATGAACGAATCGCTCTGAGACTATTCGTTCTTCTGAGTCACGTAAAAGATTCGTACAAAATGAACGAATCACTCTCTGAGGCTACTCGTTGTACAATAGAAAAACAAATGAAAGTTCTGCTGAAATGATTGTACCCCCACGTCAGTGAACAGAGAGATTACATGTATACAATCTTAAAAGCAAGTTGCTAAGAAATATATACATCCAATAAAGTTACCAATATTAAAGGAGACCTATTATGCCCCTTTTCACAAGATGTAATATAAGTCTCAGGTGTCCCCAGAATGTGTCTGTGAAGTTTCAGATCAGAATACCCCACGGATCATTTATTACACCATGTTATAAACGCCTCTTTTTGGGTGGAACACGCTGATTTCGTGTGTGTCTCTTTAAATGCAAATGAGCTGCTGCTCCCCGCCCCCTTTCCGGAAGAGGGCTGTGCCTTTACAGCTCGTGCTTCGGTTACTACAGCAACAACCAAACAGAACCGATATGACTGACAGTGTAAATACCGGAGTTCAGGCAAGACTGGGAAGAGAAATCGCCCCGGGATTTTAAAAAGTTGAGCGGGGGGTGTTCGCTGTCCTTTTCTGCATATCGTGGCGCCGTTTTGTGGTCCGTTCTGCATAACAAGCTGGCTCATTTTAGATTATCGCGGCCCATTCGGCCCGTTTCGCGGCTGATCCACCAGCCTGCTCGGTTCTCCCGATGGCCAGTCCAGCCTTGATTGCCCCCAAAGTGCGTCGACCCACCGGGAAAATGCCCGGTATGCCAGATTACCAGTCCAGCTTGTCCACTGCGTCTTCAGTGGCTCTGATGCCGGGAGTACATGAAGACTCTTATGATCACTTTTACAGCAACTACAGACACTTATGAGACATTATTCTTCTCACTGTATCTGCTCCAGCAGACTGTGTGTACATCTCAGGGGAGGAGCTATGATAATAGGGTGGAGTCAGTCACCAGTCGTGGGCGTGGCCTGCTCTAACGTGACGTCACTTTAGAGCAGAAAGGGAAAGCGTTCATTTTAACACACTGTTTTTGATGAATAGAAATATAAGAAATTAGACATTTTGCATTAGGCCATTTTGAGAATATCAGCACTGGCCAATAACCGTGATGCGTCTGCTTGGCCATTTAACGGAAGTGTCAGATGCCACTTGTGCCAATGCTGTGCAGTGCTGTCCACATGATGCA
>NC_068299.1:889451-891951 GCF_025860055.1 Xyrauchen texanus | reverse complement strand
AGCAAGAGCTTTTTATGAGATAAATATAAATCAAGGTGACAAGACAGCCGAAAACACAGTTTAAATCCTCAGTGTACGCAACAGGAAAGGCCCTTTTGAAACTTCATTAAGGCGTCAATCAAGGTGAATTATGGGTAAATAAACATTTCAAAAGGTGCCATGTTCCAAAAGCACTTCGACTTGACTGTCCATTAAAGCCTGTCTTTATTCTCATTGGACGAGAGTGAGTGGAAAAATATGATCTTTGAGATTTAAAAGCAGCGTATAATTCATGAGATGTCACATGGCTTGATAACATATGCCGAGAGTATGCATACATTTATTCAAAGTGCATGTGTTGTTTGGCCACGTCATGCTTGATTCCATATACGAGATTGTCATATTAGGGTAGAGACCACACACACACACACACACACACACACACACACACACACACACACACACACACACACACACACACACACACACACACACACCTTTCCAGCACGTAGCTGAGTGCTTTCTGTCGCGTGGCTGAATAGACAGAGGGACTTTTTTCCCACGCCACCAAATTAGATGCATCGTGAAACAGGTGGATGTTGACCAGGTCAAAGGCACTGTGAGAGAGAGAGAGAGAGAGAGAGAGAGAGAGAGACAGATCAATTGTTAAAATCACACTAAATAATAAAAAATGTTTAAAAAAAATCGAATTAATAATTATAAATTCTTTATTTGTTAATATATATATATATCCGTATATAATAAAATATAATAATAAAACATAATATAATAATAAAAACAATTATATATATATATTACATATATATACAAAATTACATATAAATGTATATAAAACATATAGTATTATATATTTATATAATTACATCTAAATTTATATAAAACATATTTTATATATATATATATATATATATATATATATATATATATATATATATATATATATATATATATATAAAATTACATATAAATATTTATAAAACATATAGTATTATATATATATATATATTTATAATTACATATAGATATTTATAAAACATATATTATATATATAAAATTTAAATAAATGTACACAAAACATATAGTAATATATATATATAAAATTACATATAAATATTTATAAAACATATAGTATTATATATATATATATTTACTAGGGCTGTCGAGTTAACGTGTGAATAATGCGCGATTAATTATACCAAAAATAACGCGTAAAAAAAATGCATGCATTTAATCGCATGCTTGTAGTACCACCTGTTTACTCCAGGGGGCAGTAAGTGAAATGTCAGCTGTGTGAGCAACACACAGTTTATACAGTGAAGAAAACAACACACAACACATATGCGATACTAAGGGTTCAAATGAGATCTAAGGGATCTCAATGTGTGTTTAAAGATTTAATATAGTATTAAACTATATTTAACTCGACACAGTGACCTAAACATGTATGTTTATGAAGCAACACACCCGAGACGCTACACAAGCATGTCTGACGCAGCTGTACATTGACGGTTCTTAAACAAGCTCTCATAATAAATCTCTGATTGATAAATTCACTTGTGTAATGGATTACTGTGAACTGTGTGTCAATGACTGACTTATGATCAATAATATGGTCGTAATCAATACATTATATTCTAAAGCTCATTTTTGTATCGTCTAATCAATGATTAAGAATGTAATGCATTTTAATTATCTGAATATTTATATATATAATTTGTATCTATATTTAAAGATAACTATGTATAATTATATATTGATATAAATATGTATAATCATTATATATTGAATTATTATTATATGATGGGCTTTCTCAGCAAATATTTGTATATGCGATTAATCGCAATTTTAATGAATCGGGACATCGTGTAATTAATTCGATTAAGAGTTGTAATTGATTAACAGCCCTAAAAAATACATATAAATGTATACAAAACATATATATATAATATATATATATATATAATATAATTCATATATAAAACATAATATATATATATATATATATAAATAATACAATGTTTTATATACATTTATATGTAATTATTTTTTGTTTAATTTGTTGATTGTTTTCTCATTTTATTCAATGACCATTGTTTAATTTTGTATGTTAATATTTCTTTACTCCATTTGCAATATTGCATTTAACTTTCATTTAAAGGCATAAAGCGCATTTCAGTGAATATAGGCCGGGAATACTTCTTACACTTTTCCTTCAGTGTATATTACATTTAATATTACTAATAATAAATAAATCCATAATCAACTACTGACTGATTTCATCATTCTTGACCAGGAATAAAAAAATAAAAACATACAGTTCATTGAACAAACTCACTGACCCGTTATTTATTGGGGCATGTTGTCACAATGTAACATGCCACTGAAGCAGTGGTGTAGGATTCATGTGAACACTGTAGGGTGACGGGGGGACATGTCCCCACCATCACAACAAAATCTACACCTGCAGTAAACAAAATCAGTGAACACACAATCAATCACA
>NC_068299.1:879451-884451 GCF_025860055.1 Xyrauchen texanus | reverse complement strand
GTGATATATATGTTCTGATAAATGTAATATATATGTTCTGATAGATGTGATATATATGTTCTGATAAATGTGATATATATATGTTCTGACAGATGTGATATATATATGTTCTGATAGATGTGATATATATGTTCTGATAAATGTAATATATATGTTCTGACAGATGTGATATATATGTTCTGACAGATGTGATATATATGTTCTGATAGATGTGATATATATATATATATGTTCTGACAGATGTGATATATATGTTCTGACAGATGTGATATATATGTTCTGACAGACGTGATATATATGTTCTGATAGATGTGATATATATATGTTCTGACAGATGTAATATATATGTTCTGATAAATGTAATATATATGTTCTGATAGATGTGATATATATGTTCTGATAGATGTGATATATGTTCTGATAAATGTGATATATATATATATATATAAGTTCTGATAGATGTGATATATATATATATGTTCTGACAGATGTGATATATATATGTTCTGATAGATGTGATATATATATGTTATGATAGATGTGATATATATATGTTCTGATAGATGTAATATATATATATATATATGTTCTGATAGATGTGATATATATATGTTCTGATAGATGTGATATATATATATATATATGTTCTGATAGATGTGATATATATGTTCTGATAAATGTGATATATATATATATATATATATATATATATATATATATATATATATATATATGTTCTGATAGATGTGATATATATATATATGCTCTGATAGATGTGATATATATGTTCTGATAAATGTGATATATATATGTTCTGATAGATGTGATATATATATGTTCTGATAGATGTGATATATATGTTCTGATAGATGTGATATATATATATGTTCTGATAAATGTAATATATATGTTCTGATAGATGTGATATATATATATATGTTTTGATAGATGTGATATATATATGTTCTGATAGATGTGATATATATATGTTCTGATAGATGTGATATATATGTTCTGATAGATGTAATATATATATATGTTCTGATAAATGTAATATATATGTTCTGATAGATGTGATATATATATATGTTTTGATAGATGTGATATATATATGTTCTGACAGATGTGATATATATATGTTCTGATAGATGTAATATATGTTCTGATAGATGTGATATATATATGTTCTGATAGATGTGATATATATATGTTCTGATAGATGTGATATATATGTTCTGATAGATGTGATATATATGTTCTGATAGATGTGATATATGTATGTTCTGATAGATGTGATATATATGTTCTGATAGATGTGATATATATATGTTCTGACAGATGTGATATATATATGTTCTGACAGATGTGATATATATATGTTCTGATAGATGTAATATATGTTCTGATAGATGTGATATATATATGTTCTGACAGATGTGATATATATATGTTCTGATAGATGTAATATATGTTCTGATAGATGTGATATATGTTCTGATAGATGTGATATATATATGTTCTGATAGATGTGATATATATGTTCTGATAGATGTGATATATATGTTCTGATAGATGTGATATATGTATGTTCTGATAGATGTGATATATATGTTCTGATAGATGTGATATATATATGTTCTGATAGATGTGATATATATATGTTCTGATAGATGTGATATATATGTTCTGATAGATGTGATATATGTATGTTCTGATAGATGTGATATATATATATGTTCTGATAGATGTGATATATATGTTCTGACAGATGTGATATATATATGTTCCGATAGATGTGATATATATATGTTCCGATAGATGTGATATATATATATATATGTTCTGATAGATGTGATATATATATATGTTCTGATAGATGTGATATATATATGTTCCGATAGATGTGATATATGTATGTTCTGATAGATGTGATATATATATGTTCCGATAGATGTGATATATATATGTTCCGATAGATGTGATATATATATATGTTCTGATAGATGTGATATATATATATGTTCTGATAGATGTGATATATATATGTTCTGATAGATGTGATATATGTATGTTCTGATAGATGTGCTATATGTATGTTCTGATAGATGTGATATATATATATGTTCTGATAGATGTGATATATGTATGTTCTGATAGATGTGATATATGTATGTTCTGATAGATGTGATATATATATATGTTCTGATAGATGTGATATATATATATGTTCCGATAGATGTGATATATATATGTTCCGATAGATGTGATATATATATATGTTCTGATAGATGTGATATATATATGTTCTGACAGATGTGATATATATATGTTCTGATAGATGTGATATATGTATGTTCTGATAGATGTGATATATGTATGTTCTGATAGATGTGATATATATATATGTTCTGATAGATGTGATATATATATATGTTCTGATAGATGTGATATATGTATGTTCTGATAGATGTGATATATGTATGTTCTGATAGATGTGATATATATATATGTTCTGATAGATGTGATATATATGTTCTGACAGATGTGATATATATATATGTTCTGATAGATGTGATATATATATGTTCCGATAGATGTGATATATATATGTTCCGATAGATGTGATATATATATATGTTCTGATAGATGTGATTTATATATGTTCTGACAGATGTGATATATATATGTTCTGATAGATGTGATATATGTATGTTCTGATAGATGTGATATATGTATGTTCTGATAGATGTGATATATATGTTCTGATAGATGTGATCTATATGTTCTGAGAGATGTGATATATATATATGTTCTGACAGATGTGATATATGTTCCGATAGATGTGATATATATATATGTTCTGATAGATGTGATATATATATGTTCTGACAGATGTGATATATGTTCCGATAGATGTGATATATATATGTTCCGATAGATGTGATATATATATGTTCTGATAGATGTGATATATATATGTTCTGACAGATGTGATATATATATGTTCTGATAGATGTGATATATGTATGTTCTGATAGATGTGATATATGTATGTTCTGATAGATGTGATATATATATATGTTCTGATAGATGTGATATATATGTTCTGACAGATGTGATATATATATATGTTCTGATAGATGTGATATATGTTCCGATAGATGTGATATATATATGTTCTGATAGATGTGATATATATATGTTCTGACAGATGTGATATATATGTTCTGACAGATGTGATATATGTTCTGTTTGAGTGATGTTTATTGTTAGGTAAAAAACTGGCTTTGCAGAGACGATCACACATAAGTTGTATATCCAATGCAATCATGAAATACAACTAAATAATGACATTAAACATTAATTAAATGCAATGATGTTATATAGCAGTGTTCTCAACTGGTGGGACGTGACCCAAAAGTGGGTCGCAGATCTATTCGGACTGGGTCGCTGTAAAGGTTCTCCCATTGAAACAATTTCGGTGGCAACCCAAGTCGCGTTTATACACGTTAAATGCTTCTTATATGCAACAATGTTTTCATGGTTAAAAGCATGGTTTGCGAGTGTAACGTAACAATACACACCAATATATATATATATATATATATATATATTTTTTTTTTTTAAATGATAGAACGCACAAGAAGTCTTTTGAAGCAAAAGACAATTACTAAATGAAATTCCTAAGGTTTAAAATGATGAACCAATAGTTATATTTATATAAGCATGTTGCTGGTGAATATGTTAAACTGCACCCGTGTGAACTTCATGCATCCACTAAAAATCACCAAGACAGCTCATCCAAAATCAGGGAGCAAAAATGGCTCAAAAAAGTGAGAAAAGTTCTGAGAAAAGCTCCAGCAGCGTTTGACACACGTGGAGCACACTTGATTTCATATTTTCTCATCTAATGCGATGACATTTTAAGCATGACCAAATACTTTTAGGGCAACTGTACTTAAAGATGTCTTTTATTTAGACACAGTTAAAGCTCTGTTTGTCTTTCCTCCAGTAAATGATCCAATCAGAGGGCAGAACTCGCTCACTGAAGGCACATGACTCGCCACGCTGAAAGTTATTAAATGAGAGACAAATTGATGCTGCAAGCATCCTCATTACCAATGAAAAGATAAATAAATAACCTCTCTCTCTCTCTCTCTAATGGGGGGTTAACTGCAGTGATGAATAAACTAATTACCGACCGGGTCACATAATTACAAATGGACTAATTTTATTTAGAAACTTTGATGCAAATTATAAGCCGGAGATCGATTTGATTGTGCCTCACATCTTTCAGTCGACATTAGAACAAGATTAACTGTATCAACTTCAATTACATTTGCATACTTGAATTAATCCATAAGCCACGGCGAGGCCGAATGCACTTCATGATGTCAATAAGAGCGACCCACATCAGTACAGCCACAGAGAACACCGCACAGACTTTACAATGAAAAAAATTATTCCTCCTTTATTTTATAGCTGGGAAACTGCCAGTGATTTACTCTATTGCTCCAGCAATATAAATACACACACACACACACACACACACACACATTTACATTTATGCATTTGGCAGATGCTTTTATCCAAAGTGACTTACAGTGCACTTATTACAGGGACAATCCCCCCGGAGCAACCTGGAGTTAAGTGTCTTACTCAAGGACACAATGGTGGTGACTGTGGGGATCAAACCAGCAACCTTCTGAGTACCAATGTATTATACAGAGCACTTATTACAGGGACAATCCCCCCGGAGCAACCTGGAGTTAAGTGTCTTACTCAAGGACACAATGGTGGTGACTGTGGGGATCAAACCAGCAACCTTCTGATTACCAGTTATGTGCTTTAGCCCACTATGCCACCTCCACTCACAATGTCCAAATACTTTTCCCATTCTTCAATTGGGATTTCCCAAATCCTTCATAAAAGAGTTGTGCGCCATGAACCAATTCAACCAGCTCCGAGGTGAAACTTTTATTTGAAGCTAGAAAGTATTT
>NC_068299.1:871951-874451 GCF_025860055.1 Xyrauchen texanus | reverse complement strand
GTTACCCCATGTGACTCTACCCTCCCTAGCAACCGGGCCAATTTGGTTGCTAAGGAGACTCACAGCATGTGGAGGCTCATGCTACCCTCCACGATCCACACACAACTCACCAAACGCCCCATTGAGAGCGAGAACCACTAATCACCACCACGAGGAGGTTACCCCATGTGACTCTACCCTCCCTAGCAACCGGGCCAATTTGGTTGCTAAGGAGACAAGCATGTGGAGGCTCATGCTACTCTCCACGATCCACACACAACTCACCACACGCCCCATTGAGAGAACCACTAATCACCACCACAAGGAGGTTACCCCATGTGACTCTACCCTCCCTAGCAACCGGGCCAATTTGGTTGCTAAGGAGACTCACAGCATGTGGAGGCTCATGCTACTCTCCACGATCCACACACAACTCACCAAACGCCCCATTGAGAGCGAGAACCACTAATCACCACCACAAGGAGGTTACCCCATGTGACTCTACCCTCCCTAGCAACCGGGCCAATTTGGTTGCTAAGGAGACAAGCATGTGGAGGCTCATGCTACTCTCCACGATCCACACACAACTCACCACACGCCACATTGAGAGAACCACTAATCACCACCACGAGCAGGTTACCCCATGTGACTCTACCCTCCCTAGCAACCGGCCAATTTGGTTGCTTAGGAGACCTGACTGGAGTCACTCAGTACGCCCTGGATACAAACACACGGCTTGCTCTTGCCATCAGAAAGCTTTTCTTAAACCAGCAACCAGCCACAGATCCTTTATGACATGATGTTTCTACAAGCATCAAACTCTCAGCATGAATAAATGAAACTACCTGAATAAACAACAGCAGGACTGATGGTCTGAGCGCAGCAGCATGACAGCTGGAGAATCCATCAGCTCGACCTTTCTCGAGCAGTGAGCAGATTGTTTTGTCTAGTTCTCTCTTATTCAGCTTTTCAATTAATATTGTCCCTCAGCTGCCCGGCACTTAAAGCCATAACTCACCAGACCCTGATGTGGCATTCATACGGCGGGGGGATGCTCATTTGTGACGGGCAACTAAAGGGGAGACGGGGTCACAGCGCTCACGAGGGGTCTCCTTGTAAAATAACAGAGATGCCAACTACATCCCAAATGACATACACACACACACACACACACGCACACACACACACACACACACACTCCAAACACTATATAATGCCACAAGAGTGTTTTATTTTGGATTGGCTGCTGTTAAAACTGCTGGGTTGTCAATCAAATGATGAAATGAAGATGATGTCATTGGGACGTTTGACAGCAGGACAGTTTATTGATGAGGCCGGTAAAGAGGCGAGCGGCTCAGGAAACAGACATCTCGCTCAGTGCGTCCTGAAAGTCGCCTTTTTATTTACTTGTTTACTCCAGCTCTCCTTTATAATGTATAAAACAGATATCTGTTCATTATACAGACAAATTATTAACCTTAGTAACCCATCTCAGGGACAATATCTTTAAAATGACGAATCTTTTAGATGGATGAAAAATAATGTCTGCCATTTTTTTATTGCATTTTACAAGTGGATTTAACAGTCAACTGAGAGTTTTTTCATAATGTGGATTTTAAACTATCATATGACCAACCAGTCAGTAACTGAGTCACAAAACACAGTAACAGTTCTTGTTTTATTTCGAGTAAGTCAATTAATTCAGTCAGATTCATCTAGTTACTCTGCTTCAACTGATTCATAAGTATTCTTGATTCATTTAAAACAAGCGGCTCAAAAGAGTCATTTGTTCAGGAATCATACAGCACTGGTTATGATGTAGTTGTTGATTCACTAAAAAGAACTGGCTCAAAAGAGTCATTCATTCAGGAATCAGACAGCACTGGTTATAATGTAGTTGTTGATTCACTAAAAAGAACTGGCTCAAAAGAGTCATTTGTTCAGGAATCAGACAGCAGTGGTCATGATGTAGTTGTTGATTCACTAAAAAGAACTGGCTCAAAAGAGTCATTCATTCAGGAATCAGACAGCACTGGTTATGATGTAGTTGTTGATTCACTAAAAAGAACTGGCTCAAAAGAGTCATTTGTTCAGGAATCAGACAGCAGTGGTCATGATGTAGTTGTTGATTCACTAAATAGAACCGGCTCAAAAGAGTCATTTGTTCAGGAATCATACAGCACTGGTCACGATGTAGTTATTGATTCACTAAAAAGAGCCAGCTCAAAAGAGTCAATCGTTTGGGAATTATACAGCACTGGTCACGATGTAGTTATTGATTCACTAAATAGAACCGGTTCAAAAGAGTCATTTGTTCAGGAATCATACAGCACTGGTCATGATGTAGTTGTTGATTCACTAAAAAGAACCGGCTCAAAAGAGTCATTCGTTCAGGAATCAGACAGCACTGGTCATGATGTAGTTGTTGATTCACTAAAAAGTGCCAGCTCAAAAGAGTCAATCGTTTGGGAATCAGACGTAGTTATTGACTCACTAAACGTAGTTGTTGATTCACTAAAAA